>NW_025726035.1:0-183025 GCF_021461395.2 Schistocerca americana
GCTTAACTTCAGGTTTACTGTATCCCTTGGACCTTCTTATTGACGATGAAACACAGAAATTGCATCCGAAGTCAATACAAAAGGCACAATGCCGAATTAAGTACAAGGCGACTGATACTCTAACTTTCTATGATTTGAACCTCTGCTGTGAGTCCAGTTTTAGTTTATGATGCTTCACTTCAGGTTTACTGTATCCCTTGGACCTTCTTATTGACGATGAAACACAGAAATTGCTTCCGAATTTAATAAAAAAGGCACAATGATGACTGAAGTACAAGAGGACTGATACTCTAACTTTCTATGACTTGAACCCCTCCTGTGAGTCCAGTTTTAGTTTCCGATGCTTCACTTCAGGTTTACTGTATCCCTTGGATCTTCTTATTGACGATGAAACACAGAAATTGCATCCGAATTTAAGAAAAAAGCACAATGCCGACTTAAGTACAAGAGGACTGATACTCTAACTTTCTATGATTTGAACCCCTCCTGTGAGTCCTGTTTTGGATTCCAATGCTTAACTTCTGGTTTACTGTATACCTTGGACCTTCTTATTGACGATGAAACACAGAAATTGAATCCGAATTTAATACAAAAGGCACAATGCCGACTTAAGTACCAAAGGACTGATATTCTAACTATCTATGATTTGAACCTCTCCTGTGAGTCCAGTTTTAGATTCCGATGCTTCACTTCGGGTTTACTGTATCCCTTGGACCTTCTTATTGATGATGAAACACAGAAATTGCATCCGAATTTAATAAAAAAGGCACAATGCCGACTTAAGTACAAGAGGACTGATACTCTAATTTTCTATGAATTGAACCTCTGCTGTGAGTCCAGTTTTAGATTCCGATGCTTCAATTCAGGTTTACTGTATCCCTTGGACCTTCTTATTGACGATGATACACACAAATTGCTTCCGAGTTTAATACAAAAGGCACAATGCCGACATACGTACAAGAGGACTAAAACTCTAACTTTCTATGATTTGAACCTCTGCTGTGAGTCCAGTTTTAGTTTCCGATGCTTCACTTCACATTTACTGTATCCCTGGGACCTTCTTATTGACGATGAAACACAGAAATTGTATCCGAATTTAATAAAAAAGGCTCAATGCCGACTTAAGTACATGAGGACTGAAACTCTAATTTTCTATGAATTGAACCTCTGCTGTGAGTCCAGTTTCAGTTTCCGATGCTTGACTTCAGGTTTACTGTATCCCTTGGACCTTCTTATTGACGATGATACACACAAATTGCTTCCGAGTTTAATACAAAAGGCACAATGCCGACTTACGCACAAGAGGACTGAAACTCTAACTTTCTATGATTTGAACCTCTGCTGTGACTCCAGTTTTAGTTTCCGATGCTTCACTTCACATTTACTGTATCCCTGGGACCTTCTTATTGACGATGAAACACAGAAATTGCATCCGAATTTAATAAAAAAGGCATAATGCCGACTTAAATACAAGAGGACTGATACTCTAACTTTCTATGATTTGAACCCCTCCTGTTGAGTCCAGTTTTGGATTCGGATGCTTAACTTCTGGTTTACTGTATCCCTTGGACCTTCCTATTGACGATGAAACACAGAAATTGCATCCGAATTTTATACAAAGGGCACAATGCCGACTTAAGTACAAGAGGACTGAAACTCTAACTTTATATGATTTGAACCTCTGCTGTGAGTCCAGTTTAAGTTTCCGATGTTTCACTTCAGGTTTACTGTATCCCTTGGACCTTCTTATTGACGATGAAACACAGAAATTGCATTCGAATTTAATACAAAAGGCACAATGCCGACTTAAGTACAAGAGGACTGATACTCCAACTTTCTATGATTTGAACCCCTCCTGTGAGTCCAGTTTTAGTTTCCGATGCTTCACTTCAGGTTTACCATATCCATTGGACCTTCATATTGACGATGAAACACAGAAATTGCATCCGAATTTAATAAAAAAGACACAATGCCGACTTAAGTACAAGAGGACTGATAGTCTAGCTTTCTATGATTTGAACCCCACCTGTGAGTCCAGTTTTAGATTCCGATGCTTAACTTCAGGTTTACTGTATCCCTTGGACCTTCTTATTGACGAGGAAACACACAAATTGCTTCCGAGATTAATACAAAAGGCACAATGCCGACATACGTAGAAGAGGACTGAAACTCTAACTTTCTATGCTTTGAACCTCTGCTGTGAGTCCAGTTTTAGTTTCCGATGCTTCACTTCACATTTATTGTATCCCTGGGACCTTCTTATTGACGATGAAACACAGAAATTGTATCCGAATTTAATAAAAAAGGCTCAATGCCGACTTAAGTACAAGAGGACTGATACTCTAACTTTCTATGACTTGAACCCCTCCTGTTGAGTCCAGTTTTAGATTCCGATGCTTAACTTCAGGTTTACTGTATCCCTTGGACCTTCTTATTGACGATGAAACACAGAAATTGCATCCGAATTTAATAAAAAAGGCACAATGCCGACTTAAGTACTAAAGGACTGATATTCTAACTATCTATGATTTGAACCTCTCCTGTGAGTCCAGTTTTAGATTCCGATGCTTCACTTCGGGTTTACTGTATCCCTTGGACCCTCTTATTGACGATGAAACACAGAAATTGCATCCGAATTTAATAAAAAAGGCACAATGCCGACTTAAGTACAAGAGGATTGATACTCTAACTTTCTACGACTTGAACCCCTCATGTGAGTCCAGTTTTAGTTTCCGATGCTTCATTTCAGGTTTACTGTATCCCTTGGACCTTCATATTGAAGATGAAATACAGAAATTGCATTCGAATTTAATAAAAAAGACACAATGACGACTTAAATACAAGAGGACTGATACTCTAACTTTCTATGATTTGAACCCCTCCTGTGAGTCCAGTTTCAGATTCCGATGCTTAACTTCAGGTTTACTGTATCCCTTGGACCTTCTTATTGACGATGAAACACAGAAATTGCATCCGAATTTAATACAAAAGGCACAATGCCGACTGAAGTACAAGAGGACTGAAACTGTAACTTTCTATGATTTGAACCTCTGCTGTGAGTCCAGTTTAAGTTTCCGATGCCTCACTTCAGGTTTACTGTATCCCTTGGACCTTCTTATTGACGATGAAACACAGAAATTGCATCCGAATTTAATAAAAACGACACAATGACGACCTAAGTGCAAGAGGACTGATACTCTAACTTTCTATGATTTGAACCCATCCTGTCGGTCCAGTTTTAGTTTCCGATGCTTCACTTCAGGTTTACTGTATCCCTTGGACCTTCTTACGGACGATGAAAAACAGAAATTGCATTCGAATTTAATAAAAAAGGCACAATGCCGACTTAAGTACAAGAGGACTGATACTCTAACTTTCTATGATTTGAACCCTCCTGTGTGTCCAGTTTTGGATTCGGATGCTTAACTTCTGGTTTACTGTATCCCTTGGACCTTCCTATTGACGATGAAACACAGAAATTGCATCCGAATTTAATACAAAAGGCACAATGCCGACTTAAGTACAAGAGGACTGAAACTCTAACTTTATTTGATTTGAACCTCTGCTGTGAGTCCAGTTTAAGTTTCCGATGTTTCACTTCAGGTTTGCTGTATCGCTTGGACCTTCTTATTGACGATGAAACACAGAAATTGCATCCGAATTTAATACAAAAGGCACAATGCCGACTTAAGTACAAGAGGACTGATACTCCAACTTTCTATGATTTGAACCCCTCCTGTGATTCCAGTTTTAGTTTCCGATGCTTTACTTCAGGTTTACTGTATTCATTGGACCTTCATATTGACGATGAAACACAGAAATTGCATCCGAATTTAATAAAAAAGACACAATGCCGACTTAAGTACAAGAGGACTGATCGTCTAGCTTTCTATGATTTGAACCCCTCCTGTGAGTCCAGTTTTAGATTCCGATGCTTAACTTCAGGTTTACTGTATCCCTTGGACCTTCTTATTGACGATGAAACACAGAAATTGCATCCTAATTTAATACAAAAGGCACAATGCCGACTTAAGTACCAAAGGCATGATTTTCTAACTTTCTATGATTTGAACCTCTCCTGTGAGTCCAGTTTTAGATTCCGATGCTTCACTTCAGGTTTACTGTATCCCTTGGACCCTCTTATTGACGATGAAACACAACAATTGCATCCGAATTTAATACAAAAGGCACAATGCCGACTTAAGTACAAGAGGACTGATACTCCAACTTCCTATGATTTGAGCCCCTCCTGTGAGTACAGTTTTAGATTCCGATGCTTCACTTCAGGTTTACTGTATCCCTTGGACCTTCTTATTGACGATGAAACACAGAAATTGCATCCGAATTTAATAAAAACGACACAATGACGACTTAAGTACAAGAGGACTGATACTCTAACTTTCTATGATTTGAACCCCTCCTGTGAGTCCAATTTTGGATTCCGATGCTTAACTTCTGGTTTACTGTATCCCTTGGACCTTCCTATTGACGATGAAACACAGAAATTGCATCCGATTTTAATACAAAAGGCACAATGCCGACTTAAGTACAAGAGGACTGAAACTCTAACTTTATATGATTTGTACCTCTGCTGTGAGTCCAGTTTAAGTTTCCGATGTTTCACTTCAGGTTTACTGTATCCCTTGGACCTTCTTATTGACGATGAAACACAGAAATTGCATCCGAGTATAATACAAAAGGCACAATGCCGACTTAAGTACAAGAGGACTGATACTCTAACATTCTATGATTTAAACCCCTCCTGTGAGTCCAGTTTTAGATTCCGATGCTTAACTTCATGTTTACTGTATCCCTTGGACCTTCTTATTGACGATGAAACACAGAAATTGCATCCGAAGTCAATACAAAAGGCACAATGCCGAATTAAGTACAAGGCGACTGATACTCTAAGTTTCTATGATTTGAACCTCTGCTGTGAGTCCAGTTTTAGTTTATGATGCTTCACTTCAGGTTTACTGTATCCCTTGGACCTTCTTATTGACGATGAAACACAGAAATTGCTTCCGAATTTAATAAAAAAGGCACAATGATGACTGAAGTACAAGAGGACTGATACTCTAACTTTCTATGATTTGAACCCCTCCTGTGAGTCCAGTTTTAGTTTCCGATGCTTCACTTCAGGTTAACTGTATCCCTTGGATCTTCTTATTGACGATGAAACACAGAAATTGCATCCGAATTTAATACAAAAGGCACAATGCCGACTTAAGTACCAAAGGACTGATATTCTAACTATCTATGATTTGAACCTCTCCTGTGAGTCCAGTTTTAGATTCCGATGCTTCACTTCGGGTTTACTGTATCCCTTGGACCTTCTTATTGACGATGAAACACAGAAATTGCATCCGAATTTAATACAAAAGGCACAATGCCGACTGAAGTACAAGAGGACTGAAACTGTAACTTTCTATGATTTGAACCTCTGCTGTGAGTCCAGTTTAAGTTTCCGATGCCTCACTTCAGGTTTACTGTATCCCTTGGACCTTCTTATTGACGATGAAACACAGAAATTGCATCCGAATTTAAGAAAAAAGCACAATGCCGACTTAAGTACAAGAGGACTGATACTCTAACTTTCTATGATTTGAACCCCTCCTGTGAGTCCTGTTTTAGATTCCATTGCTTAACTTCTGGTTTACTGTATACCTTGGACCTTCTTATTGACGATGAAACACAGAAATTGAATCCGAATTTAATACAAAAGGCACAATGCCGACTTAAGTACCAAAGGACTGATATTCTAACTATCTATGATTTGAACCTCTCCTGTGAGTCCAGTTTTAGATTCCGATGCTTCACTTCGGGTTTACTGTATCCCTTGGACCTTCTTTTTGACGATGAAACACAGAAATTGCATCCGAATTTAATACAAAAGGCACAATGCCGACTGAAGTACAAGAGGACTGAAACTGTAACTTTCTATGATTTGAACCTCTGCTGTGAGTCCAGTTTAAGTTTCCGATGCCTCACTTCAGGTTTACTGTATCCCTTGGACCTTCTTATTGACGATGAAACACAGAAATTGCATCCGAATTTAAGAAAAGAGCACAATGCCGACTGAAGTACAAGAGGACTGAAACTGTAACTTTCTATGATTTGAACCTCTGCTGTGAGTCCAGTTTAAGTTTCCGATGCCTCACTTCAGGTTTACTGTATCCCTTGGATCTTCTTATTGACGATGAAACACAGAAATTGCATCCGAATTTAAGAAAAAAGCACAATGCCGACTTAAGTACAAGAGGACTGATACTCTAACTTTCTATGATTTGAACCCCTCCTGTGAGTCCTGTTTTAGATTCCAATGCTTAACTTCTGGTTTACTGTATACCTTGGACCTTCTTATTGACGATGAAGCACAGAAATTGAATCCGAATTTAATACAAAAGGCACAATGCCGACTTAAGTACCAAAGGACTGATATTCTAACTATCTATGATTTGAACCTCTCCTGTGAGTCCAGTTTTAGATTCCGATGCTTCACTTCGGGTTTACTGTATCCCTTGGACCTTCTTATTGACGATGAAACACAGAAATTGCATCCGAATTTAATACAAAAGGCACAATGCCGACTTAAGTACAAGAGGACTGAAACTCTAACTTTATATGATTTGAACCTCTGCTGTGAGTCCAGTTTAAGTTTCCGATGTTTCACTTCAGGTTTACTGTATCCCTTGGACCATCTTATTGACGATGAAACACAGAAATTGCATCCGAATTTAATACAAAAGGCACAATGCCGACTTAAGTACAAGAGGACTGATACTCCAACTTTCTATGATTTGAACCCCTCCTGTGATTCCAGTTTTAGTTTCCGATGCTTTACTTCAGGTTTACTGTATCCCTTGGACCTTCTTATTGACGATGAAACACAGAAATTGCATCCGAATTTAATACAAAAGGCACAATGCCGAATTAAGTACAAGGCGACTGATACTCTAACTTTCTATGATTTCAACCTCTGCTGTGAGTCCAGTTTTAGTTTATGATGCTTCACTTCAGGTTTACTGTATCCCTTGGACCTTCTTATTGACGATGAAACACAGAAATTGCTTCCGAATTTAATAAAAAAGGCACAATGATGACTGAAGTACAAGAGGACTGATACTCTAACTTTCTATGATTTGAACCCCTCCTGTGAGTCCAGTTTTAGTTTCCGATGCTTCACTTCAGGTTTACTGTATCCCTTGGATCTTCTTATTGACGATGAAACACAGAAATTGCATCCGAATTTATAAAAAAGGCACAATGCCGACTTAAGTACAAGAGGATTGATACTCTAACTTTCTACGACTTGAACCCCTCATGTGAGTCCAGTTTTAGTTTCCGATGCTTCATTTCAGGTTTACTGTATCCCTTGGACCTTCATATTGAAGATGAAATACAGAAATTGCATTCGAATTTAATAAAAAAGACACAATGACGACTTAAATACAAGAGGACTGATACTCTAACTTTCTATGATTTGAACCCCTCCTGTGAGTCCAGTTTCAGATTCCGATGCTTAACTTCAGGTTTACTGTATCCCTTGGACCCTCTTATTGACGATGAAACACAGCAATTGCATCCGAATTTAATACAAAAGGCACAATGCCGACTTAAGTACAAGAGGACTGATACTCCAACTTCCTATGATTTGAGCCCCTCCTGTGAGTCCAGTTTAAGTTTCCGATGCCTCACTTCAGGTTTACTGTATCCCTTGGACCTTCTTATTGACGATGAAACACAGAAATTGCATCCGAATTTAATAAAAACGACACAATGACGACCTAAGTGCAAGAGGACTGATACTCTAACTTTCTATGATTTGAACCCATCCTGTGAGTCCAGTTTTAGTTTCCGATGCTTCACTTCAGGTTTACTGTATCCTTTGGACCTTCTTACGGACGATGAAAAACAGAAATTGCATTCGAATTTAATAAAAAAGGCACAATGCCGACTTAAGTACAAGAGGACTGATACTCTAACTTTCTATGATTTGAACCCTCCTGTGAGTCCAGTTTTGGATTCGGATGCTTAACTTCTGGTTTACTGTATCCCTTGGACCTTCCTATTGACGATGAAACACAGAAATTGCATTCGAATTTAATACAAAAGGCACAATGCCGACTTAAGTACAAGAGGACTGAAACTCTAACTTTATATGATTTGAACCTCTGCTGTGAGTCCAGTTTAAGTTTCCGATGTTTCACTTCAGGTTTACTGTATCCCTTGGACCTTCTTATTGACGATGAAACACAGAAATTGCATCCGAATTTAATACAAAAGGCACAATGCCGACTTAAGTACAAGAGGACTGATACTCCAACTTTCTCTGATTTGAACCCCTCCTGTGAGTCCAGTTTTAGTTTCCGATGCTTTACTTCAGGTTTACTGTATTCATTGGACCTTCATATTGACGATGAAACACAGAAATTGCATCCGAATTTAATAAAAAAGACACAATGCCGACTTAAGTACAAGAGGACTGATAGTCTAGCTTTCTATGATTTGAACCCCTCCTGTGAGTCCAGTTTTAGATTCCGATGCTTAACTTCAGGTTTACTGTATCCCTTGGACCTTCTTATTGACGATGAAACACAGAAATTGCATCCTAATTTAATACAAAAGGCACAACGCCGACTTAAGTACCAAAGGCATGATTTTCTAACTTTCTATGATTTGAACCTCTCCTGTGAGTCCAGTTTTAGATTCCGATGCTTCACTTCAGGTTTACTGTATCCCTTGGACCCTCTTATTGACGATGAAACACAGCAATTGCATCCGAATTTAATACAAAAGGCACAATGCCGACTTAAGTACAAGAGGACTGAAACTGTAACTTTCTATGATTTGAACCTCTGCTGTGAGTCCAGTTTCAGATTCCGATGCTTAACTTCAGGTTTACTGTATCCCTTGGGCCTTCTTATTGACGATGAAACACAGAAATTGCATCCGAATTTAATACAAAAGGCACAATGCCGACTGAAGTACAAGAGGACTGAAACTGTAACTTTCTATGATTTGAACCTCTGCTGTGAGTCCAGTTTAAGTTTCCGATGCCTCACTTCAGGTTTACTGTATCCCTTGGACCTTCTTATTGACGATGAAACACAGAAATTGCATCCGAATTTAATAAAAACGACACAATGACGACCTAAGTGCAAGAGGACTGATACTCTAACTTTCTATGATTTGAACCCATCCTGTCAGTCCAGTTTTAGTTTCCGATGCTTCACTTCAGGTTTACTGTATCCCTTGGACCTTCTTACGGACGATGAAAAACAGAAATTGCATTCGAATTTAATAAAAAAGGCACAATGCCGACTTAAGTACAAGAGGACTGATACTCTAACTTTCTATGATTTGAACCCTCCTGTGTGTCCAGTTTTGGATTCGGATGCTTAACTTCTGGTTTACTGTATCCCTTGGACCTTCCTATTGACGATGAAACACAGAAATTGCATCCGAATTTAATACAAAAGGCACAATGCCGACTTAAGTACAAGAGGACTGAAACTCTAACTTTATTTGATTTGAACCTCTGCTGTGAGTCCAGTTTAAGTTTCCGATGTTTCACTTCAGGTTTACTGTATCGCTTGGACCTTCTTATTGACGATGAAACACAGAAATTGCATCCGAATTTAATACAAAAGGCACAATGCCGACTTAAGTACAAGAGGACTGATACTCCAACTTTCTATGATTTGAACCCCTCCTGTGATTCCAGTTTTAGTTTCCGATGCTTTACTTCAGGTTTACTGTATTCATTGGACCTTCATATTGACGATGAAACACAGAAATTGCATCCGAATTTAATAAAAAAGACACAATGCCGACTTAAGTACAAGAGGACTGATAGTCTAGCTTTCTATGATTTGAACCCCTCCTGTGAGTCCAGTTTTAGATTCCGATGCTTAACTTCAGGTTTACTGTATCCCTTGGACCTTCTTATTGACGATGAAACACAGAAATTGCATCCTAATTTAATACAAAAGGCACAATGCCGACTTAAGTACCAAAGGCATGATTTTCTAACTTTCTATGATTTGAACCTCTCCTGTGAGTCCAGTTTTAGATTCCGATGCTTCACTTCAGGTTTACTGTATCCCTTGGACCCTCTTATTGACGATGAAACACAACAATTGCATCCGAATTTAATACAAAAGGCACAATGCCGACTTAAGTACAAGAGGACTGATACTCCAACTTCCTATGATTTGAGCCCCTCCTGTGAGTACAGTTTTAGATTCCGATGCTTCACTTCAGGTTTACTGTATCCCTTCGACCTTCTTATTGACGATGAAACACAGAAATTGCATCCGAATTTAATAAAAACGACACAATGACGACTTAAGTACAAGAGGACTGATACTCTAACTTTCTATGATTTGAACCCCTCCTGTGAGTCCAATTTTGGATTCCGATGCTTAACTTCTGGTTTACTGTATCCCTTGGACCTTCCTATTGACGATGAAACACAGAAATTGCATCCGATTTTAATACAAAAGGCACAATGCCGACTTAAGTACAAGAGGACTGAAACTCTAACTTTATATGATTTGTACCTCTGCTGTGAGTCCAGTTTAAGTTTCCGATGTTTCACTTCAGGTTTACTGTATCCCTTGGACCTTCTTATTGACGATGAAACACAGAAATTGCATCCGAGTATAATACAAAAGGCACAATGCCGACTTAAGTACAAGAGGACTGATACTCTAACATTCTATGATTTAAACCCCTCCTGTGAGTCCAGTTTTAGATTCCGATGCTTAACTTCATGTTTACTGTATCCCTTGGACCTTCTTATTGACGATGAAACACAGAAACTGCATCCGAAGTCAATACAAAAGGCACAATGCCGAATTAAGTACAAGGCGACTGATACTCTAAGTTTCTATGATTTGAACCTCTGCTGTGAGTCCAGTTTTAGTTTATGATGCTTCACTTCAGGTTTACTGTATCCCTTGGACCTTCTTATTGACGATGAAACACAGAAATTGCTTCCGAATTTAATAAAAAAGGCACAATGATGACTGAAGTACAAGAGGACTGATACTCTAACTTTCTATGATTTGAACCCCTCCTGTGAGTCCAGTTTTAGTTTCCGATGCTTCACTTCAGGTTAACTGTATCCCTTGGATCTTCTTATTGACGATGAAACACAGAAATTGCATCCGAAATTAATACAAAAGGCACAATGCCGACTTAAGTACCAAAGGACTGATATTCTAACTATCTATGATTTGAACCTCTCCTGTGAGTCCAGTTTTAGATTCCGATGCTTCACTTCGGGTTTACTGTATCCCTTGGACCTTCTTATTGACGATGAAACACAGAAATTGCATCCGAATTTAATACAAAAGGCACAATGCCGACTGAAGTACAAGAGGACTGAAACTGTAACTTTCTATGATTTGAACCTCTGCTGTGAGTCCAGTTTTAGTTTCCGATGCTTTACTTCAGGTTTACTGTATTCATTGGACCTTCATATTGACGATGAAACACAGAAATTGCATCCGAATTTAATAAAAAAGACACAATGCCGACTTAAGTACAAGAGGACTGATAGTCTAGCTTTCTATGATTTGAACCCCTCCTGTGAGTCCAGTTTTAGATTCCGATGCTTAACTTCAGGTTTACTGTATCCCTTGGACCTTCTTATTGACGATGAAACACAGAAATTGCATCCTAATTTAATACAAAAGGCACAACGCCGACTTAAGTACCAAAGGCATGATTTTCTAACTTTCTATGATTTGAACCTCTCCTGTGAGTCCAGTTTTAGATTCCGATGCTTCACTTCAGGTTTACTGTATCCCTTGGACCCTCTTATTGACGATGAAACACAGCAATTGCATCCGAATTTAATACAAAAGGCACAATGCCGACTTAAGTACAAGAGGACTGATACTCCAACTTCCTATGATTTGAGCCCCTCCTGTGAGTACAGTTTTAGATTCCGATGCTTCACTTCAGGTTTACTGTATCCCTTGGACCTTCTTATTGACGATGAAACACAGAAATTGCATCCGAATTTAATAAAAACGACACAATGACGACTTAAGTACAAGAGGACTGATACTCTAACTTTCTATGATTTGAACCCCTCCTGTGAGTCCAGTTTCAGATTCCGATGCTTAACTTCAGGTTTACTGTATCCCTTGGACCTTCTTATTGACGATGAAACACAGAAATTGCATCCGAATTTAATACAAAAGGCACAATGCCGACTGAAGTACAAGAGGACTGAAACTGTAACTTTCTATGATTTGAACCTCTGCTGTGAGTCCAGTTTAAGTTTCCGATGCCTCACTTCAGGTTTATTGTATCCCTTGGACCTTCTTATTGACGATGAAACACAGAAATTGCATCCGAATTTAAGAAAAAAGCACAATGCCGACTGAAGTACAAGGGGACTGAAACTGTAACTTTCTATGATTTGAACCTCTGCTGTGAGTCCAGTTTAAGTTTCCGATGCCTCACTTCAGGTTTACTGTATCCCTTGGATCTTCTTATTGACGATGAAACACAGAAATTGCATCCGAATTTAAGAAAAAAGCACAATGCCGACTTAAGTACAAGAGGACTGATACTCTAACTTTCTATGATTTGAACCCCTCCTGTGAGTCCTGTTTTAGATTCCAATGCTTAACTTCTGGTTTACTGTATACCTTGGACCTTCTTATTGACGATGAAGCACAGAAATTGAATCCGAATTTAATACAAAAGGCACAATGCCGACTTAAGTACCAAAGGACTGATATTCTAACTATCTATGATTTGAACCTCTCCTGTGAGTCCAGTTTTAGATTCCGATGCTTCACTTCGGGTTTACTGTATCCCTTGGACCTTCTTATTGACGATGAAACACAGAAATTGCATCCGAATTTAATACAAAAGGCACAATGCCGACTTAAGTACAAGAGGACTGAAACTCTAACTTTATATGATTTGAACCTCTGCTGTGAGTCCAGTTTAAGTTTCCGATGTTTCACTTCAGGTTTACTGTATCCCTTGGACCTTCTTATTGACGATGAAACACAGAAATTGCATCCGAATTTAATACAAAAGGCACAATGCCGACTTAAGTACAAGAGGACTGATACTCCAACTTTCTATGATTTGAACCCCTCCTGTGATTCCAGTTTTAGTTTCCGATGCTTTACTTCAGGTTTACTGTATCCCTTGGACCTTCTTATTGACGATGAAACACAGAAATTGCATCCGAATTTAATACAAAAGGCACAATGCCGAATTAAGTACAAGGCGACTGATACTCTAACTTTCTATGATTTCAACCTCTGCTGTGAGTCCAGTTTTAGTTTATGATGCTTCACTTCAGGTTTACTGTATCCCTTGGACCTTCTTATTGACGATGAAACACAGAAATTGCTTCCGAATTTAATAAAAAAGGCACAATGATGACTGAAGTACAAGAGGACTGATACTCTAACTTTCTATGATTTGAACCCCTCCTGTGAGTCCAGTTTTAGTTTCCGATGCTTCACTTCAGGTTTACTGTATCCCTTGGATCTTCTTATTGACGATGAAACACAGAAATTGCATCCGAATTTATAAAAAAGGCACAATGCCGACTTAAGTACAAGAGGATTGATACTCTAACTTTCTACGACTTGAACCCCTCATGTGAGTCCAGTTTTAGTTTCCGATGCTTCATTTCAGGTTTACTGTATCCCTTGGACCTTCATATTGAAGATGAAATACAGAAATTGCATTCGAATTTAATAAAAAAGACACAATGACGACTTAAATACAAGAGGACTGATACTCTAACTTTCTATGATTTGAACCCCTCCTGTGAGTCCAGTTTCAGATTCCGATGCTTAACTTCAGGTTTACTGTATCCCTTGGACCCTCTTATTGACGATGAAACACAGCAATTGCATCCGAATTTAATACAAAAGGCACAATGCCGACTTAAGTACAAGAGGACTGATACTCCAACTTCCTATGATTTGAGCCCCTCCTGTGAGTCCAGTTTAAGTTTCCGATGCCTCACTTCAGGTTTACTGTATCCCTTGGACCTTCTTATTGACGATGAAACACAGAAATTGCATCCGAATTTAATAAAAACGACACAATGACGACCTAAGTGCAAGAGGACTGATACTCTAACTTTCTATGATTTGAACCCATCCTGTGAGTCCAGTTTTAGTTTCCGATGCTTCACTTCAGGTTTACTGTATCCTTTGGACCTTCTTACGGACGATGAAAAACAGAAATTGCATTCGAATTTAATAAAAAAGGCACAATGCCGACTTAAGTACAAGAGGACTGATACTCTAACTTTCTATGATTTGAACCCTCCTGTGAGTCCAGTTTTGGATTCGGATGCTTAACTTCTGGTTTACTGTATCCCTTGGACCTTCCTATTGACGATGAAACACAGAAATTGCATTCGAATTTAATACAAAAGGCACAATGCCGACTTAAGTACAAGAGGACTGAAACTCTAACTTTATATGATTTGAACCTCTGCTGTGAGTCCAGTTTAAGTTTCCGATGTTTCACTTCAGGTTTACTGTATCCCTTGGACCTTCTTATTGACGATGAAACACAGAAATTGCATCCGAATTTAATACAAAAGGCACAATGCCGACTTAAGTACAAGAGGACTGATACTCCAACTTTCTCTGATTTGAACCCCTCCTGTGAGTCCAGTTTTAGTTTCCGATGCTTTACTTCAGGTTTACTGTATTCATTGGACCTTCATATTGACGATGAAACACAGAAATTGCATCCGAATTTAATAAAAAAGACACAATGCCGACTTAAGTACAAGAGGACTGATAGTCTAGCTTTCTATGATTTGAACCCCTCCTGTGAGTCCAGTTTTAGATTCCGATGCTTAACTTCAGGTTTACTGTATCCCTTGGACCTTCTTATTGACGATGAAACACAGAAATTGCATCCTAATTTAATACAAAAGGCACAACGCCGACTTAAGTACCAAAGGCATGATTTTCTAACTTTCTATGATTTGAACCTCTCCTGTGAGTCCAGTTTTAGATTCCGATGCTTCACTTCAGGTTTACTGTATCCCTTGGACCCTCTTATTGACGATGAAACACAGCAATTGCATCCGAATTTAATACAAAAGGCACAATGCCGACTTAAGTACAAGAGGACTGATACTCCAACTTCCTATGATTTGAGCCCCTCCTGTGAGTACAGTTTTAGATTCCGATGCTTCACTTCAGGTTTACTGTATCCCTTGGACCTTCTTATTGACCATGAAACACAGAAATTGCATCCGAATTTAATAAAAACGACACAATGACGACTTAAGTACAAGAGGACTGATACTCTAACTTTCTATGATTTGAACCCCTCCTGTGAGTCCAGTTTCAGATTCCGATGCTTAACTTCAGGTTTACTGTATCCCTTGGACCTTCTTATTGACGATGAAACACAGAAATTGCATCCGAATTTAATACAAAAGGCACAATGCCGACTGAAGTACAAGAGGACTGAAACTGTAACTTTCTATGATTTGAACCTCTGCTGTGAGTCCAGTTTAAGTTTCCGATGCCTCACTTCAGGTTTACTGTATCCCTTGGACCTTCTTATTGACGATGAAACACAGAAATTGCATCCGAATTTAATAAAAACGACACAATGACGACCTAAGTGCAAGAGGACTGATACTCTAACTTTCTATGATTTGAACCCATCCTGTCAGTCCAGTTTTAGTTTCCGATGCTTCACTTCAGGTTTACTGTATCCCTTGGACCTTCTTACGGACGATGAAAAACAGAAATTGCATTCGAATTTAATAAAAAAGGCACAATGCCGACTTAAGTACAAGAGGACTGATACTCTAACTTTCTATGATTTGAACCCTCCTGTGTGTCCAGTTTTGGATTCGGATGCTTAACTTCTGGTTTACTGTATCCCTTGGACCTTCCTATTGACGATGAAACACAGAAATTGCATCCGAATTTAATACAAAAGGCACAATGCCGACTTAAGTACAAGAGGACTGAAACTCTAACTTTATTTGATTTGAACCTCTGCTGTGAGTCCAGTTTAAGTTTCCGATGTTTCACTTCAGGTTTACTGTATCGCTTGGACCTTCTTATTGACGATGAAACACAGAAATTGCATCCGAATTTAATACAAAAGGCACAATGCCGACTTAAGTACAAGAGGACTGATACTCCAACTTTCTATGATTTGAACCCCTCCTGTGATTCCAGTTTTAGTTTCCGATGCTTTACTTCAGGTTTACTGTATTCATTGGACCTTCATATTGACGATGAAACACAGAAATTGCATCCGAATTTAATAAAAAAGACACAATGCCGACTTAAGTACAAGAGGACTGATAGTCTAGCTTTCTATGATTTGAACCCCTCCTGTGAGTCCAGTTTTAGATTCCGATGCTTAACTTCAGGTTTACTGTATCCCTTGGACCTTCTTATTGACGATGAAACACAGAAATTGCATCCTAATTTAATACAAAAGGCACAATGCCGACTTAAGTACCAAAGGCATGATTTTCTAACTTTCTATGATTTGAACCTCTCCTGTGAGTCCAGTTTTAGATTCCGATGCTTCACTTCAGGTTTACTGTATCCCTTGGACCCTCTTATTGACGATGAAACACAACAAGTGCATCCGAATTTAATACAAAAGGCACAATGCCGACTTAAGTACAAGAGGACTGATACTCCAACTTCCTATGATTTGAGCCCCTCCTGTGAGTACAGTTTTAGATTCCGATGCTTCACTTCAGGTTTACTGTATCCCTTGGACCTTCTTATTGACGATGAAACACAGAAATTGCATCCGAATTTAATAAAAACGACACAATGACGACTTAAGTACAAGAGGACTGATACTCTAACTTTCTATGATTTGAACCCCTCCTGTGAGTCCAATTTTGGATTCCGATGCTTAACTTCTGGTTTACTGTATCCCTTGGACCTTCCTATTGACGATGAAACACAGAAATTGCATCCGATTTTAATACAAAAGGCACAATGCCGACTTAAGTACAAGAGGACTGAAACTCTAACTTTATATGATTTGTACCTCTGCTGTGAGTCCAGTTTAAGTTTCCGATGTTTCACTTCAGGTTTACTGTATCCCTTGGACCTTCTTATTGACGATGAAACACAGAAATTGCATCCGAGTATAATACAAAAGGCACAATGCCGACTTAAGTACAAGAGGACTGATACTCTAACATTCTATGATTTAAACCCCTCCTGTGAGTCCAGTTTTAGATTCCGATGCTTAACTTCATGTTTACTGTATCCCTTGGACCTTCTTATTGACGATGAAACACAGAAATTGCATCCGAAGTCAATACAAAAGGCACAATGCCGAATTAAGTACAAGGCGACTGATACTCTAAGTTTCTATGATTTGAACCTCTGCTGTGAGTCCAGTTTTAGTTTATGATGCTTCACTTCAGGTTTACTGTATCCCTTGGACCTTCTTATTGACGATGAAACACAGAAATTGCTTCCGAATTTAATAAAAAAGGCACAATGACGACTGAAGTACAAGAGGACTGATACTCTAACTTTCTATGATTTGAACCCCTCCTGTGAGTCCAGTTTTAGTTTCCGATGCTTCACTTCAGGTTAACTGTATCCCTTGGATCTTCTTATTGACGATGAAACACAGAAATTGCATCCGAAATTAATACAAAAGGCACAATGCCGACTTAAGTACCAAAGGACTGATATTCTAACTATCTATGATTTGAACCTCTCCTGTGAGTCCAGTTTTAGATTCCGATGCTTCACTTCGGGTTTACTGTATCCCTTGGACCTTCTTATTGACGATGAAACACAGAAATTGCATCCGAATTTAATACAAAAGGCACAATGCCGACTGAAGTACAAGAGGACTGAAACTGTAACTTTCTATGATTTGAACCTCTGCTGTGAGTCCAGTTTTAGTTTCCGATGCTTTACTTCAGGTTTACTGTATTCATTGGACCTTCATATTGACGATGAAACACAGAAATTGCTTTCGAATTTAATAAAAAGGACACAATGCCGACTTAAGTACAAGAGGACTGATAGTCTAGCTTTCTATGATTTGAACCCCTCCTGTGAGTCCAGTTTTAGATTCCGATGCTTAACTTCAGGTTTACTGTATCCCTTGGACCTTCTTATTGACGATGAAACACAGAAATTGCATCCTAATTTAATACAAAAGGCACAACGCCGACTAAAGTACCAAAGGCATGATTTTCTAACTTTCTATGATTTGAACCTCTCCTGTGAGTCCAGTTTTAGATTCCGATGCTTCACTTCAGGTTTACTGTATCCCTTGGACCCTCTTATTGACGATGAAACACAGCAATTGCATCCGAATTTAATACAAAAGGCACAATGCCGACTTAAGTACAAGAGGACTGATACTCCAACTTCCTATGATTTGAGCCCCTCCTGTGAGTACAGTTTTAGATTCCGATGCTTCACTTCAGGTTTACTGTATCCCTTGGACCTTCTTATTGACGATGAAACACAGAAATTGCATCCGAATTTAATAAAAACGACACAATGACGACTTAAGTACAAGAGGACTGATACTCTAACTTTCTATGATTTGAACCCCTCCTGTGAGTCCAGTTTCAGATTCCGATGCTTAACTTCAGGTTTACTGTATCCCTTGGGCCTTCTTATTGACGATGAAACACAGAAATTGCATCCGAATTTAATACAAAAGGCACAATGCCGACTGAAGTACAAGAGGACTGAAACTGTAACTTTCTATGATTTGAACCTCTGCTGTGAGTCCAGTTTAAGTTTCCGAGGCCTCACTTCAGGTTTACTGTATCCCTTGGACCTTCTTATTGACGATGAAACACAGAAATTGCATCCGAATTTAATAAAAACGACACAATGACGACCTAAGTGCAAGAGGACTGATACTCTAACTTTCTATGATTTGAACCCATCCTGTCAGTCCAGTTTTAGTTTCCGATGCTTCACTTCAGGTTTACTGTATCCCTTGGACCTTCTTACGGACGATGAAAAACAGAAATTGCATTCGAATTTAATAAAAAAGGCACAATGCCGACTTAAGTACAAGAGGACTGATACTCTAACTTTCTATGATTTGAACCCTCCTGTGTGTCCAGTTTTGGATTCGGATGCTTAACTTCTGGTTTACTGTATCCCTTGGACCTTCCTATTGACGATGAAACACAGAAATTGCATCCGAATTTAATACAAAAGGCACAATGCCGACTTAAGTACAAGAGGACTGAAACTCTAACTTTATTTGATTTGAACCTCTGCTGTGAGTCCAGTTTAAGTTTCCGATGTTTCACTTCAGGTTTACTGTATCGCTTGGACCTTCTTATTGACGATGAAACACAGAAATTGCATCCGAATTTAATACAAAAGGCACAATGCCGACTTAAGTACAAGAGGACTGATACTCCAACTTTCTATGATTTGAACCCCTCCTGTGATTCCAGTTTTAGTTTCCGATGCTTTACTTCAGGTTTACTGTATTCATTGGACCTTCATATTGACGATGAAACACAGAAATTGCATCCGAATTTAATAAAAAAGACACAATGCCGACTTAAGTACAAGAGGACTGATAGTCTAGCTTTCTATGATTTGAACCCCTCCTGTGAGTCCAGTTTTAGATTCCGATGCTTAACTTCAGGTTTACTGTATCCCTTGGACCTTCTTATTGACGATGAAACACAGAAATTGCATCCTAATTTAATACAAAAGGCACAATGCCGACTTAAGTACCAAAGGCATGATTTTCTAACTTTCTATGATTTGAACCTCTCCTGTGAGTCCAGTTTTAGATTCCGATGCTTCACTTCAGGTTTACTGTATCCCTTGGACCCTCTTATTGACGATGAAACACAACAATTGCATCCGAATTTAATACAAAAGGCACAATGCCGACTTAAGTACAAGAGGACTGATACTCCAACTTCCTATGATTTGAGCCCCTCCTGTGAGTACAGTTTTAGATTCCGATGCTTCACTTCAGGTTTACTGTATCCCTTGGACCTTCTTATTGACGATGAAACACAGAAATTGCATCCGAATTTAATAAAAACGACACAATGACGACTTAAGTACAAGAGGACTGATACTCTAACTTTCTATGATTTGAACCCCTCCTGTGAGTCCAATTTTGGATTCCGATGCTTAACTTCTGGTTTACTGTATCCCTTGGACCTTCCTATTGACGATGAAACACAGAAATTGCATCCGATTTTAATACAAAAGGCACAATGCCGACTTAAGTACAAGAGGACTGAAACTCTAACTTTATATGATTTGTACCTCTGCTGTGAGTCCAGTTTAAGTTTCCGATGTTTCACTTCAGGTTTACTGTATCCCTTGGACCTTCTTATTGACGATGAAACACAGAAATTGCATCCGAGTATAATACAAAAGGCACAATGCCGACTTAAGTACAAGAGGACTGATACTCTAACATTCTATGATTTAAACCCCTCCTGTGAGTCCAGTTTTAGATTCCGATGCTTAACTTCATGTTTACTGTATCCCTTGGACCTTCTTATTGACGATGAAACACAGAAATTGCATCCGAAGTCAATACAAAAGGCACAATGCCGAATTAAGTACAAGGCGACTGATACTCTAAGTTTCTATGATTTGAACCTCTGCTGTGAGTCCAGTTTTAGTTTATGATGCTTCACTTCAGGTTTACTGTATCCCTTGGACCTTCTTATTGACGATGAAACACAGAAATTGCTTCCGAATTTAATAAAAAAGGCACAATGATGACTGAAGTACAAGAGGACTGATACTCTAACTTTCTATGATTTGAACCCCTCCTGTGAGTCCAGTTTTAGTTTCCGATGCTTCACTTCAGGTTAACTGTATCCCTTGGATCTTCTTATTGACGTTGAAACACAGAAATTGCATCCGAAA
Source organism: Schistocerca americana (assembly GCF_021461395.2). NCBI lineage: Eukaryota > Metazoa > Arthropoda > Insecta > Orthoptera > Acrididae > Schistocerca > Schistocerca americana. The sequence continues at coordinate 20,922 of NW_025726035.1, forward strand.
TTAATACAAAAGGCACAATGCCGACTTAAGTACCAAAGGACTGATATTCTAACTATCTATGATTTGAACCTCTCCTGTGAGTCCAGTTTTAGATTCCGATGCTTCACTTCGGGTTTACTGTATCCCTTGGACCTTCTTATTGACGATGAAACACAGAAATTGCATCCGAATTTAATACAAAAGGCACAATGCCGACTGAAGTACAAGAGGACTGAAACTGTAACTTTCTATGATTTGAACCTCTGCTGTGAGTCCAGTTTAAGTTTCCGATGCCTCACTTCAGGTTTACTGTATCCCTTGGACCTTCTTATTGACGATGAAACACAGAAATTGCATCCGAATTTAAGAAAAAAGCACAATGCCGACTTAAGTACAAGAGGACTGATACTCTAACTTTCTATGATTTGAACCCCTCCTGTGAGTCCTGTTTTAGATTCCATTGCTTAACTTCTGGTTTACTGTATACCTTGGACCTTCTTATTGACGATGAAACACAGAAATTGAATCCGAATTTAATACAAAAGGCACAATGCCGACTTAAGTACCAAAGGACTGATATTCTAACTATCTATGATTTGAACCTCTCCTGTGAGTCCAGTTTTAGATTCCGATGCTTCACTTCGGGTTTACTGTATCCCTTGGACCTTCTTATTGACGATGAAACACAGAAATTGCATCCGAATTTAATACAAAAGGCACAATGCCGACTGAAGTACAAGAGGACTGAAACTGTAACTTTCTATGATTTGAACCTCTGCTGTGAGTCCAGTTTAAGTTTCCGATGCCTCACTTCAGGTTTACTGTATCCCTTGGACCTTCTTATTGACGATGAAACACAGAAATTGCATCCGAATTTAAGAAAAAAGCACAATGCCGACTGAAGTACAAGAGGACTGAAACTGTAACTTTCTATGATTTGAACCTCTGCTGTGAGTCCAGTTTAAGTTTCCGATGCCTCACTTCAGGTTTACTGTATCCCTTGGATCTTCTTATTGACGATGAAACACAGAAATTGCATCCGAATTTAAGAAAAAAGCACAATGCCGACTTAAGTACAAGAGGACTGATACTCTAACTTTCTATGATTTGAACCCCTCCTGTGAGTCCTGTTTTAGATTCCAATGCTTAACTTCTGGTTTACTGTATACCTTGGACCTTCTTATTGACGATGAAGCACAGAAATTGAATCCGAATTTAATACAAAAGGCACAATGCCGACTTAAGTACCAAAGGACTGATATTCTAACTATCTATGATTTGAACCTCTCCTGTGAGTCCAGTTTTAGATTCCGATGCTTCACTTCGGGTTTACTGTATCCCTTGGACCTTCTTATTGACGATGAAACACAGAAATTGCATCCGAATTTAATACAAAAGGCACAATGCCGACTTAAGTACAAGAGGACTGAAACTCTAACTTTATATGATTTGAACCTCTGCTGTGAGTCCAGTTTAAGTTTCCGATGTTTCACTTCAGGTTTACTGTATCCCTTGGACCTTCTTATTGACGATGAAACACAGAAATTGCATCCGAATTTAATACAAAAGGCACAATGCCGACTTAAGTACAAGAGGACTGATACTCCAACTTTCTATGATTTGAACCCCTCCTGTGAGTCCAGTTTTAGTTTCCGATGCTTTACTTCTGGTTTACTGTATCCCTTGGACCTTCTTATTGACGATGAAACACAGAAATTGCATCCGAATTTAATACAAAAGGCACAATGCCGAATTAAGTACAAGGCGACTGATACTCTAACTTTCTATGATTTCAACCTCTGCTGTGAGTCCAGTTTTAGTTTATGATGCTTCACTTCAGGTTTACTGTATCCCTTGGACCTTCTTATTGACGATGAAACACAGAAATTGCTTCCGAATTTAATAAAAAAGGCACAATGATGACTGAAGTACAAGAGGACTGATACTCTAACTTTCTATGATTTGAACCCCTCCTGTGAGTCCAGTTTTAGTTTCCGATGCTTCACTTCAGGTTTACTGTATCCCTTGGATCTTCTTATTGACGATGAAACACAGAAATTGCATCCGAATTTATAAAAAAGGCACAATGCCGACTTAAGTACAAGAGGATTGATACTCTAACTTTCTACGACTTGAACCCCTCATGTGAGTCCAGTTTTAGTTTCCGATGCTTCATTTCAGGTTTACTGTATCCCTTGGACCTTCATATTGAAGATGAAATACAGAAATTGCATTCGAATTTAATAAAAAAGACACAATGACGACTTAAATACAAGAGGACTGATACTCTAACTTTCTATGATTTGAACCCCTCCTGTGAGTCCAGTTTCAGATTCCGATGCTTAACTTCAGGTTTACTGTATCCCTTGGACCCTCTTATTGACGATGAAACACAGCAATTGCATCCGAATTTAATACAAAAGGCACAATGCCGACTTAAGTACAAGAGGACTGATACTCCAACTTCCTATGATTTGAGCCCCTCCTGTGAGTCCAGTTTAAGTTTCCGATGCCTCACTTCAGGTTTACTGTATCCCTTGGACCTTCTTATTGACGATGAAACACAGAAATTGCATCCGAATTTAATAAAAACGACACAATGACGACCTAAGTGCAAGAGGACTGATACTCTAACTTTCTATGATTTGAACCCATCCTGTGAGTCCAGTTTTAGTTTCCGATGCTTCACTTCAGGTTTACTGTATCCTTTGGACCTTCTTACGGACGATGAAAAACAGAAATTGCATTCGAATTTAATAAAAAAGGCACAATGCCGACTTAAGTACAAGAGGACTGATACTCTAACTTTCTATGATTTGAACCCTCCTGTGAGTCCAGTTTTGGATTCGGATGCTTAACTTCTGGTTTACTGTATCCCTTGGACCTTCCTATTGACGATGAAACACAGAAATTGCATTCGAATTTAATACAAAAGGCACAATGCCGACTTAAGTACAAGAGGACTGAAACTCTAACTTTATATGATTTGAACCTCTGCTGTGAGTCCAGTTTAAGTTTCCGATGTTTCACTTCAGGTTTACTGTATCCCTTGGACCTTCTTATTGACGATGAAACACAGAAATTGCATCCGAATTTAATACAAAAGGCACAATGCCGACTTAAGTACAAGAGGACTGATACTCCAACTTTCTCTGATTTGAACCCCTCCTGTGAGTCCAGTTTTAGTTTCCGATGCTTTACTTCAGGTTTACTGTATTCATTGGACCTTCATATTGACGATGAAACACAGAAATTGCATCCGAATTTAATAAAAAAGACACAATGCCGACTTAAGTACAAGAGGACTGATAGTCTAGCTTTCTATGATTTGAACCCCTCCTGTGAGTCCAGTTTTAGATTCCGATGCTTAACTTCAGGTTTACTGTATCCCTTGGACCTTCTTATTGACGATGAAACACAGAAATTGCATCCTAATTTAATACAAAAGGCACAACGCCGACTTAAGTACCAAAGGCATGATTTTCTAACTTTCTATGATTTGAACCTCTCCTGTGAGTCCAGTTTTAGATTCCGATGCTTCACTTCAGGTTTACTGTATCCCTTGGACCCTCTTATTGACGATGAAACACAGCAATTGCATCCGAATTTAATACAAAAGGCACAATGCCGACTTAAGTACAAGAGGACTGATACTCCAACTTCCTATGATTTGAGCCCCTCCTGTGAGTACAGTTTTAGATTCCGATGCTTCACTTCAGGTTTACTGTATCCCTTGGACCTTCTTATTGACGATGAAACACAGAAATTGCATCCGAATTTAATAAAAACGACACAATGACGACTTAAGTACAAGAGGACTGATACTCTAACTTTCTATGATTTGAACCCCTCCTGTGAGTCCAGTTTTGGATTCCGATGCTTAACTTCTGGTTTACTGTATCCCTTGGACCTTCCTATTGACGATGAAACACAGAAATTGCATCCGATTTTAATACAAAAGGCACAATGCCGACTTAAGTACAAGAGGTGAAACTCTAACTTTATATGATTTGTACCTCTGCTGTGAGTCCAGTTTAAGTTTCCGATGTTTCACTTCAGGTTTACTGTATCCCTTGGACCTTCTTATTGACGATGAAACACAGAAATTGCATCCGAGTATAATACAAAACGCACAATGCCGACTTAAGTACAAGAGCACTGATACTCTAACTTTCTATGATTTGAACCCCTCCGGTGAGTCCAGTTTTAGATTCCGATGCTTAACTTCAGGTTTACTGTATCCCTTGGACCTTCTTATTAACGATGAAACACAGAAATTGCATCCGAAGTCAATACAAAAGGCACAATGCCGAATTAAGTACAAGGCGACTGATACTCTAACTTTCTATGATTTGAACCTCTGCTGTGAGTCCAGTTTTAGTTTATGATGCTTCACTTCAGGTTTACTGTATCCCTTGGACCTTCTTATTGACGATGAAACACAGAAATTGCATCCGAATTTAATAAAAAAGGCACAATGATGACTGAAGTACAAGAGGACTGATACTCTAACTTTCTATGATTTGAACCCCTCCTGTGAGTCCAGTTTTAGTTTCCGATGCTTCACTTCAGGTTTACTGTATCCCTTGGATCTTCTTATTGACGATGAAACACAGAAATTGCATCCGAATTTAAGAAAAAAGCACAATGCCGACTTAAGTACATAAGGACTGATACTCTAACTTTCTATGATTTGAACCCCTCCTGTGAGTCCTGTTTTAGATTCCAATGCTTAACTTCTGGTTTACTGTATACCTTGGACCTTCTAATTGACGATGAAACACAGAAATTGAATCCGAATTTAATACAAAGGCACAATGCCGACTTAAGTACCAAAGGACTGATATTCTAACTATCTATGATTTGAACCTCTCCTGTGAGTCCAGTTTTAGATTCCGATGCTTCACTTCGGGTTTACTGTATCCCTTGGACCTTCTTATTGACGATGAAACACAGAAATTGCATCCGAATTTAATAAAAAAGGCACAATGCCGACTTAAGTACAAGAGGACTGATACTCTAATTTTCTATGAATTGAACCTCTGCTGTGAGTCCAGTTTTAGTTTCCGATGCTTCAATTCAGGTTTACTGTATCCCTTGGACCTTCTTATTGACGATGATACACACAAATTGCTTCCGAGTTTAATACAAAAGGCACAATGCCGACATACGTACAAGAGGACTGAAACTCTAACTTTCTATGATTTGAACCCCTCCTGTGAGTCCAGTTTTAGTTTCCGATGCTTCACTTCAGGTTTACTGTATCCCTTGGATCTTCTTATTGACGATGAAACACAGAAATTGCATCCGAATTTATAAAAAAGGCACAATGCCGACTTAAGTACAAGAGGATTGATACTCTAACTTTCTACGACTTGAACCCCTCATGTGAGTCCAGTTTTAGTTTCCGATGCTTCATTTCAGGTTTACTGTATCCCTTGGACCTTCATATTGAAGATGAAATACAGAAATTGCATTCGAATTTAATAAAAAAGACACAATGACGACTTAAATACAAGAGGACTGATACTCTAACTTTCTATGATTTGAACCCCTCCTGTGAGTCCAGTTTCAGATTCCGATGCTTAACTTCAGGTTTACTGTATCCCTTGGACCCTCTTATTGACGATGAAACACAGCAATTGCATCCGAATTTAATACAAAAGGCACAATGCCGACTTAAGTACAAGAGGACTGATACTCCAACTTCCTATGATTTGAGCCCCTCCTGTGAGTCCAGTTTAAGTTTCCGATGCCTCACTTCAGGTTTACTGTATCCCTTGGACCTTCTTATTGACGATGAAACACAGAAATTGCATCCGAATTTAATAAAAACGACACAATGACGACCTAAGTGCAAGAGGACTGATACTCTAACTTTCTATGATTTGAACCCATCCTGTGAGTCCAGTTTTAGTTTCCGATGCTTCACTTCAGGTTTACTGTATCCTTTGGACCTTCTTACGGACGATGAAAAACAGAAATTGCATTCGAATTTAATAAAAAAGGCACAATTCCGACTTAAGTACAAGAGGACTGATACTCTAACTTTCTATGATTTGAACCCTCCTGTGACTCCAGTTTTGGATTCGGATGCTTAACTTCTGGTTTACTGTATCCCTTGGACCTTCCTATTGACGATGAAACACAGAAATTGCATTCGAATTTAATACAAAAGGCACAATGCCGACTTAAGTACAAGAGGACTGAAACTCTAACTTTATATGATTTGAACCTCTGCTGTGAGTCCAGTTTAAGTTTCCGATGTTTCACTTCAGGTTTACTGTATCCCTTGGACCTTCTTATTGACGATGAAACACAGAAATTGCATCCGAATTTAATACAAAAGGCACAATGCCGACTTAAGTACAAGAGGACTGATACTCCAACTTTCTCTGATTTGAACCCCTCCTGTGAGTCCAGTTTTAGTTTCCGATGCTTTACTTCAGGTTTACTGTATTCATTGGACCTTCATATTGACGATGAAACACAGAAATTGCATCCGAATTTAATAAAAAAGACACAATGCCGACTTAAGTACAAGAGGACTGATAGTCTAGCTTTCTATGATTTGAACCCCTCCTTTGAGTCCAGTTTTAGATTCCGATGCTTAACTTCAGGTTTACTGTATCCCCTGGACCTTCTTATTGACGATGAAACACAGAAATTGCATCCTAATTTAATACAAAAGGCTCAACGCCGACTTAAGTACCAAAGGCATGATTTTCTAACTTTCTATGATTTGAACCTCTCCTGTGAGTCCAGTTTTAGATTCCGATGCTTCACTTCAGGTTTACTGTATCCCTTGGACCCTCTTATTGACGATGAAACACAGCAATTGCATCCGAATTTAATACAAAAGGCACAATGCCGACTTAAGTACAAGAGGACTGATACTCCAACTTCCTATGATTTGAGCCCCTCCTGTGAGTACAGTTTTAGATTCCGATGCTTCACTTCAGGTTTACTGTATCCCTTGGACCTTCTTATTGACGATGAAACACAGAAATTGCATCCGAATTTAATAAAAACGACACAATGACGACTTAAGTACAAGAGGACTGATACTCTAACTTTCTATGATTTGAACCCCTCCTGTGAGTCCAGTTTTGGATTCCGATGCTTAACTTCTGGTTTACTGTATCCCTTGGACTTTCCTATTGACGATGAAACACAGAAATTGCATCCGATTTTAATACAAAAGGCACAATGCCGACTTAAGTACAAGAGGTGAAACTCTAACTTTATATGATTTGTACCTCTGCTGTGAGTCCAGTTTAAGTTTCCGATGTTTCACTTCAGGTTTACTGTATCCCTTGGACCTTCTTATTGACGATGAAACACAGAAATTGCATCCGAGTATAATACAAAAGGCACAATGCCGACTTAAGTACAAGAGCACTGATACTCTAACTTTCTATGATTTGAACCCCTCCGGTGAGTCCAGTTTTAGATTCCGATGCTTAACTTCAGGTTTACTGTATCCCTTGGACCTTCTTATTAACGATGAAACACAGAAATTGCATCCGAAGTCAATACAAAAGGCACAATGCCGAATAAAGTACAAGGCGACTGATACTCTAACTTTCTATGATTTGAACCTCTGCTGTGAGTCCAGTTTTAGTTTATGATGCTTCACTTCAGGTTTACTGTATCCCTTGGACCTTCTTATTGACGATGAAACACAGAAATTGCATCCGAATTTAATAAAAAAGGCACAATGATGACTGAAGTACAAGAGGACTGATACTCTAACTTTCTATGATTTGAACCCCTCCTGTGAGTCCAGTTTTAGTTTCCGATGCTTCACTTCAGGTTTACTGTATCCCTTGGATCTTCTTATTGACGATGAAACACAGAAATTGCATCCGAATTTAAGAAAAAAGCACAATGCCGACTTAAGTACATAAGGACTGATACTCTAACTTTCTATGATTTGAACCCCTCCTGTGAGTCCTGTTTTAGATTCCAATGCTTAACTTCTGGTTTACTGTATACCTTGGACCTTCTTATTGACGATGAAACACAGAAATTGAATCCGAATTTAATACAAAGGCACAATGCCGACTTAAGTACCAAAGGACTGATATTCTAACTATCTATGATTTGAACCTCTCCTGTGAGTCCAGTTTTAGATTCCGATGCTTCACTTCGGGTTTACTGTATCCCTTGGACCTTCTTATTGACGATGAAACACAGAAATTGCATCCGAATTTAATAAAAAAGGCACAATGCCGACTTAAGTACAAGAGGACTGATACTCTAATTTTCTATGAATTGAACCTCTGCTGTGAGTCCAGTTTTAGTTTCCGATGCTTCAATTGAGGTTTACTGTATCCCTTGGACCTTCTTATTGACGATGATACACACAAATTGCTTCCGAGTTTAATACAAAAGGCACAATGCCGACATACGTACAAGAGGACTGAAACTCTAACTTTCTATGATTTGAACCTCTGCTGTGAGTCCAGTTTTAGGTTCCGATGCTTCACTTCACATTTACTGTATCCCTGGGAGCTTCTTATTGACGATGAAACACAGAAATTGTATCCGAATTTAATAAAAAAGGCTCAATGCCGACTTAAGTACAAGAGGACTGATACTCTAACTTTCAATGACTTGAAACCCTGCTGTTGAGTCCAGTTTTAGATTCCGATGCTTAACTACAGGTTTACTGTATACCTTGGACCTTCTTATTGACGATGAAACACAGAAATTGCATCAGAATTTAATAAAAAAGGCACAATGCCGACTTAAGTACCAAAGAACTGATATTCTAACTATCTATGATTTGAACCTCTCCTGTGAGTCCTGTTTTAGATTCCGATGCTTCACTTCGGGTTTACTGTATCCCTTGGACAATCTTATTGACGATGAAACATAGAAATTGCATCCGAATTTAATACAAAAGGCACAATGCCGACTTAAGTAAAAGAGGACTGAAACTCTAATTTTCTATGAATTGAACCTCTGCTGTGAGTCCAGTTTCAGTTTCCGATGCTTGACTTCAGGTTTACTGTATCCCTTGGACCTTCTTATTGACGATGATACACACAAATTGCTTCCGAGTTTAATACAAAAGGCACAATGCCGACTTACGTACAAGAGGACTGAAACTCTAACTTTCTATGATTTGAACCTCTGCTGTGAGTCCAGTTTTAGTTATTGATGCTTCACTTCACATTTACTGTATCCCTGGGACCTTCTTATTGACGATGAAACACAGAAATTGCATCCGAATTTAATAAAAAAAGGCATAATGCCGACTTAAATACAAGAGGACTGATACTCTAACTTTCTATGATTTGAACCCCTCCTGTTGAGTCCAGTTTTCGATTCGGATGCTTAACTTCTGGTTTACTGTATCCCTTGGACCTTCCTATTGACGATGAAACACAGAAATTGCATCCTAATTTAATACAAAAGGCACAATGCCGACTTAAGTACCAAAGGACTGATTTTCTAACTTTCTATGATTTGAACCTCTCCTGTGAGTCCAGTTTTAGATTCCGATGCTTCACTTCAGGTTTACTGTATCCCTTGGACCCTCTTATTGACGATGAAACACAGCAATTGCATCCGAATTTAATACAAAAGGCACAATGCCGACTTAAGTACAAGAGGACTGATACTCCAACTTCTTATATTTGGAGCCCCTCCTGTGAGTACAGTTTTAGATTCCGATGCTTCACTTCAGGTTTACTGTATCCCTTGGACCTTCTTATTGACGATGAAACACAGAAATTGCATCCGAATTTAATAAAAACGACACAATGACGACTTAAGTACAAGAGGACTGATACTCTAACTTTCTATGATTTGAACCCCTCCTGTTAGTCCAGTTTTGGATTCCGATGCTTAACTTCTGTTTTACTGTATCCCTTGGACCTTCCTATTGACGATGAAACACAGAAATTGCATCCGAGTATAATACAAAAGGCACAATGCCGATTTAAGTACAAGAGGACTGATACTCTAACTTTCTATGATTTGAACCCCTCCTGTGAGTCCAGTTTTAGATTCCGATGCTTAACTTCAGGTTTGCTGTATCCCTTGGACCTTCTTATTGACGATGAAACACAGAAATTGCATCCGAAGTCAATACAAAAGGCACAATGCCGAATTAAGTACAAGGCGACTGATACTCTAACTTTCTATGATTTGAACCTCTGCTGTGAGTCCAGTTTTAGTTTATGATGCTTCACTTCAGGTTTACTGTATCCCTTGGACCTTCTTATTGACGATGAAACACAGAAATTGCTTCCGAATTTAATAAAAAAGGCACAATGATGACTGAAGTACAAGAGGACTGATACTCTAACTTTCTATGACTTGAACCCCTCCTGTGAGTCCAGTTTTAGTTTCCGATGCTTCACTTCAGGTTTACTGTATCCCTTGGATCTTCTTATTGACGATGAAACACAGAAATTGCATCCGAATTTAAGAAAAAAGCACAATGCCGACTTAAGTACAAGAGGACTGATACTCTAACTTTCTATAATTTGAACCTCTCCTGTGAGTCCTGTTTTGGATTCCAATGCTTAACTTCTGGTTTACTGTATACCTTGGACCTTCTTATTGACGATGAAACACAGAAATTGAATCCGAATTTAATACAAAAGGCACAATGCCGACTTAAGTACCAAAGGACTGATATTCTAACTATCTATGATTTGAACCTCTCCTGTGAGTCCAGTTTTAGATTCCGATGCTTCACTTCGGGTTTACTGTATCCCTTGGACCTTCTTATTGATGATGAAACACAGAAATTGCATCCGAATTTAATAAAAAAGGCACAATGCCGACTTAAGTACAAGAGGACTGATACTCTAATTTTCTATGAATTGAACCTCTGCTGTGAGTCCAGTTTTAGATTCCGATGCTTCAATTCAGGTTTACTGTATCCCTTGGACCTTCTTATTGACGATGATACACACAAATTGCTTCCGAGTTTAATACAAAAGGCACAATGCCGACATACGTACAAGAGGACTAAAACTCTAACTTTCTATGATTTGAACCTCTGCTGTGAGTCCAGTTTTAGTTTCCGATGCTTCACTTCACATTTACTGTATCCCTGGGACCTTCTTATTGACGATGAAACACAGAAATTGTATCCGAATTTAATAAAAAAGGCTCAATGCCGACTTAAGTACATGAGGACTGATACTCTAACTTTCTATGACTTGAAACCCTCCTGTTGAGTCCAGTTTTAGATTCCGATGCTTAACTTCAGGTTTACTGTATCCCTTGGACCTTCTTATTGACGATGAAACACAGAAATTGCATCCGAATTTAATAAAAAAGGCACAATGCCGACTTAAGTACCAAAGAACTGATATTCTAACTATCTATGATTTGAACCTCTCCTGTGAGTCCAGTTTTAGATTCCGATGCTTCACTTCGGGTTTACTGTATCTCTTGGACCCTCTTATTGACGATGAAACATAGAAATTGCATCCGAATTTAATACAAAAGGCACAATGCCGACTTAAGTACAAGAGGACTGAAACTCTAATTTTCTATGAATTGAACCTCTGCTGTAAGTCCAGTTTCAGTTTCCGATGCTTGACTTCAGGTTTACTGTATCCCTTGGACCTTCTTATTGACGATGATACACACAAATTGCTTCCGAGTTTAATACAAAAGGCACAATGCCGACTTACGTACAAGAGGACTGAAACTCTAACTTTCTATGATTTGAACCTCTGCTGTGACTCCAGTTTTAGATTCCGATGCTTAACTTCAGGTTTACTGTATCCCTTGGACCTTCTTATTGACGATGAAACACAGAAATTGCATCCGAAGTCAATACAAAAGGCACAATGCCGAATTAAGTACAAGGCGACTGATACTCTAACTTTCTATGATTTGAACCTCTGCTGTGAGTCCAGTTTTAGTTTATGATGCTTCACTTCAGGTTTACTGTATCCCTTGGACCTTCTTATTGACGATGAAACACAGAAATTGCTTCCAAATTTAATAAAAAAGGCACAATGATGACTGAAGTACAAGAGGACTGATACTCTAACTTTCTATGACTTGAACCCCTCCTGTGAGTCAAGTTTTAGTTTCCGATGCTTCACTTCAGGTTTACTGTATCCCTTGGATCTTCTTATTGACGATGAAACACAGAAATTGCATCCTAATTTAAGAAAAAAGCACAATGCCGACTTAAGTACAAGAGGACTGATACTCTAATTTTCTATGATTTGAACCCCTCCTGTGAGTCCTGTTTTGGATTCCAATGCTTAACTTCTGGTTTACTGTATACCTTGGACATTCTTATTGACGATGAAACACAGAAATTGAATCCGAATTTAATACAAAAGGCACAATGCCGACTTAAGTACCAAAGGACTGATATTCTAACTATCTATGATTTGAACCTCTCCTGTGAGTCCAGTTTTAGATTCCGATGCTTCACTTCGGGTCTACTGTATCCCTTGGACCTTCTTATTGATGATGAAACACAGAAATTGCATCCGAATTTAATAAAAAAGGCACAATGCCGACTTAAGTACAAGAGGACTGATACTCTAATTTTCTATGAATTGAACCTCTGCTGTGAGTCCAGTTTTAGATTCCGATGCTTCAATTCAGGTTTACTGTATCCCTTGGACCTTCTTATTGACGATGATTCACACAAATTGCTTCCGAGTTTAATACAAAAGGCACAATGCCGACATACGTACAAGAGGACTAAAACTCTAACTTTCTATGATTTGAACCTCTGCTGTGAGTCCAGTTTTAGTTTCCGATGCTTCACTTCACATTTACTGTATCCCTGGGACCTTCTTATTGACGATGAAACACAGAAATTGTATCCGAATTTAATAAAAAAGGCTCAATGCCGACTTAAGTACATGAGGACTGATACTCTAACTTTCTATGACTTGAAACCCTCCTGTTGAGTCCAGTTTTAGATTCCGATGCTTAACTTCAGGTTTACTGTATCCCTTGGACCTTCTTATTGACGATGAAACACAGAAATTGCATCCGAATTTAATAAAAAAGGCACAATGCCGACTTAAGTACCAAAGAACTGATATTCTAACTATCTATGATTTGAACCTCTCCTGTGAGTCCAGTTTTAGATTCCGATGCTTCACTTCGGGTTTTCTGTATCCCTTGGACCCTCTTATTGACGATGAAACATAGAAATTGCATCCGAATTTAATACAAAAGGCACAATGCCGACTTAAGTACAAGAGGACTGAAACTCTAATTTTCTATGAATTGAACCTCTGCTGTGAGTCCAGTTTCAGTTTCCGATGCTTGACTTCAGGTTTACTGTATCCCTTGGACCTTCTTATTGACGATGATACACACAAATTGCTTCCGAGTTTAATACAAAAGGCACAATGCCGACTTACGTACAAGAGGACTGAAACTCTAACTTTCTATGATTTGAACCTCTGCTGTGACTCCAGTTTCAGTTTCCGATGCTTCACTTCACCTTTACTGTATCCCTGGGACCTTCTTATTGACGATGAAACACAGAAATTGCATCCGAATTTAATAAAAAAGGCATAATGCCGACTTAAATACAAGAGGACTGATACTCTAACTTTCTATGATTTGAACCCCTCCTGTTGAGTCCAGTTTTGGATTCGGATGCTTAACTTCTGGTTTACTGTATCCCTTGGACCCTCCTATTGCCGATGAAACACAGAAATTGCATCCGAATTTAATACAAAGGGCACAATGCCGACTTAAGTACAAGAGGACTGAAACTCTAACTTTATATGATTTGAACCTCTGCTGTGAGTCCAGTTTAAGTTTCCGATGTTTCACTTCAGGTTTACTGTATCCCTTGGACCTTCTTATTGACGATGAAACACAGAAATTGCATCCGAATTTAATACAAAAGGCACAATGCCGACTTAAGTACAAGAGGACTGATACTCCAACTTTCTATGATTTGAACCCCTCCTGTGAGTCCAGTTTTAGTTTCCGATGCTTCACTTCAGGTTTACTGTATCCATTGGACCTTCATATTGACGATGAAACACAGAAATTGCATCCGAATTTAATAAAAAAGACACAATGCCGACTTAAGTACAAGAGGACTGGTAGTCTAGCTTTCTATGATTTGAACCCCTCCTGTGAGTCCAGTTTTAGATTCCGATGCTTAACGTCAGGTTTACTGTATCCCTTGGACCTTCTTATTGACGATGAAACACAGAAATTGCATCCTAATTTAATACAAAAGGCACAATGCCGACTTAAGTACCAAAGGACTGATTTTCTATCTTTCTATGATTTGAACCTCTCCTGTGAGTCCAGTTTTAGATTCCGATGCTTCACTTCAGGTTTACTGTATCCCTTGGACCCTCTTATTGACGATGAAACACAGAAATTGCATCCGAATTTAATACAAAAGGCACAATGCCGACTTAAGTACAAGAGGACTGATACTCCAACTTTCAATGATTTGAACCCCTCCTGTGAGTCCAGTTTTAGTTTCCGATGCTTCACTTCAGGTTTACTGTATCCATTGGACTTTCATATTGACGATGAAACACAGAAATTGCATCCGAATTTAATAAAAAAGACGCAATGCCGACTTAAGTACAAGAGGACTGATAGTCTAGCTTTCTATGATTTGAACCCCTCCTGTGAGTCCAGTTTTAGATTCCGATGCTTAACTTCAGGTTTACTGTATCCCTTGGACCTTCTTATTGACGATGAAACACAGAAATTGCATCCTAATTTAATACAAAAGGCACAATGCCGACTTAAGTACCAAAGGACTGATTTTCTATCTTTCTATGATTTGAACATCTCCTGTGAGTCCAGTTTTAGATTCCGCTGCTTCACTTCAGGTTTACTGTATCCCTTGGACCCTCTTATTGACGATGAAACACAGAAATTGCATCCGAATTTAATACAAAAGGCACAATGCCGACTTAAGTACAAGAGGACTGATACTCCAACTTTCTATGATTTGAGCCCCTCCTGTGAGTACAGTTTTAGATTCCGATGCTTCACTTCAGGTTTACTGTATCCCTTGGACCTTCTTATTGACGATGAAACACAGAAATTGCATCCGAATTTAATAAAAACGACACAATGACGACTTAAGTACAAGAGGATTGACACTCTAACTTTATATGATTTGAACCCCTCCTGTGAGTCCAGTTTTGGATTCCGATGCTTAACTTCTGGTTTACTGTATCCCTTGGACCTTCCTATTGACGATGAAACACAGAAATAGCATCCGATTTTTATACAAAAGGCACAATGCCGACTTAAGTACAAGAGGACTGAAACTCTAACTTTATATGATTTGTACCTCTGCTGTGAGTCCAGTTTAAGTTTCCGATGTTTCACTTCAGGTTTACTGTATCCCTTGGACCTTCTTATTGACGATGAAACACAGAAATTGCATCCGAATTGAATACAAAAGGCACAATGCCGACTTAAGTACAAGAATACTGATACTCTAATTTTCTATGATTTGAACCCCTCCTGTGAGTCCAGTTTTAGATTCCGATGCTTAACTTCAGGTTTACTGTATCCCTTGGACCTTCTTATTGACGATGAAACACAGAAATTGCATCCGAAGTCAATACAAAAGGCACAATGCCGAATTAAGTACAAGGCGACTGATACTCTAACTTTCTATGATTTGAACCTCTGCTGTGAGTCCAGTTTTAGTTTATGATGGTTCACTTCAGGTTTACTGTATCCCTTGGACCTTCTTATTGACGATGAAACACAGAAATTGCTTCCGAATTTAATAAAAAAGGCACAATGATGACTGAAGTACAAGAGGACTGATACTCTAACTTTCTATGATTTGAACCCCTCCTGTGAGTCCAGTTTTAGTTTCCGATGCTTCACTTCAGGTTTACTGTATCCCTTGGATCTTCTTATTGACTATGAAACACAGAAATTGCATCCGAATTTAAGAAAAAAGCACAATGATGACTGAAGTACAAGAGGACTGATACTCTAACTTTCTATGATTTGAACCCCTCCTGTGAGACCTGTTTTAGATTCCAATGCTTAACTTCTGGTTTACTGTATCCCTTGGACCTTCTTATTGACGATGAAACACACAAATTGAATCCGAATTTAATACAAAAGGCACAATGCCGACTTAAGTACCAAAGGACTGATATTCTAACTATCTATGATTTGAACCTCTCCTGTGAGTCCAGTTTTAGATTCCGATGTTTCACTTCGGGTTTACTGTATCCCTTGGACCCTCTTATTGACGATGAAACATAGAAATTGCATCCGACTTTAATACAAAAGGCACAATGCCGACTTAAGTACAAGAGGACTGAAACTCTAATTTTCTATGAATTGAACCTCTGCTGTGAGTCCAGTTTTAGTTTTCGATGCTTCACTTCAGGTTTACTGTATCCCTTGGACCTTCTTATTGACGATGATACACACAAATTGCTTCCGAGATTAATACAAAAGGCACAATGCCGACATACGTACAAGAGGACTGAAACTCTAACTTTCTATGATTTGAACCTCTGCTGTGAGTCCAGTTTTAGTTTCCGATGCTTCACTTCACATTTACTGTATCCCTGGGACCTTCTTATTGACGATGAAACACAGAAATTGTATCCGAATTTAATAAAAAAGGCTCAATGCCGACTTAAGTACAAGAGGACTGATACTCTTACTTTCTATGACTTGAACCCCTCCTGTTGAGTCCAGTTTTAAATTCCGATGCTTAACTTCAGGTTTACTGTATCCCTTGGACCTTCTTATTGACGATGAAACACAGAAATTGCATCCGAATTTAATAAAAAAGGCACAATGCCGACTTAAGTACCAAAGGACTGATATTCTAACTATCTATGATTTGAACCTCTCCTGTGAGTCCAGTTTTAGATTCCGATGCTTCACTTCGGGTTTACTGTATCCCTTGGACCCTCTTATTGACGATGAAACATAGAAATTGCATCCGAATTTAATACAAAAGGCATAATGCCGACTTAAGTACAAGAGGACTGAAACTCTAATTTTCTATGAATTGAACCTCTGCTGTGAGTCCAGTTTCAGTTTCCGATGCTTGACTTCAGGTTTACTGTATCCCTTGGACCTTCTTATTGACGATGATACACACAAATTGCTTCCGAGTTTAATACAAAAGGCACAATGCCGACTTACGTACAAGAGGACTGAAACTCTAACATTCTATGATTTGAACCTCTGCTGTGAGTCCAGTTTTAGTTTCCGATGCTTCACTTCACATTTACTGTATCCCTGGGACCTTCTTATTGACGATGAAACACAGAAATTGCATCCGAATTTAATAAAAAAGGCATAATGCCGACTTAAATAGAAGAGGACTGATACTCTAACTTTCTATGATTTGAACCCCTCCTGTTGAGTCCAGTTTTAGATTCCGATGCTTAACTTTAGGTTTACTGTATCCCTTGGACCTACTTATTGACGATGAAACACAGAAATTGCATCCGAATTTAATAAAAAAGGCACAATGCCGACTTAAGTACAAGAGGACTGATGCTCTAACTTTCTATGATTTGAACCCCTCCTGTGAGTCCAGTTTAAGATTCCGATGCTTAACTTCAGGTTTACTGTATCCCTTGGACCTTCTTATTGACGATGAAACACCGAAATTGCATCCGAATTTAATACAAAAGGCACAATGCCGACTTAAATACAAGAGGACTGATACTCTAACTTTCTATGATTTGAAGCTCTCCTGTGAGTCCAGTTTTAGATTCCGATGCTTCACTACAGGTTTGCTGTATCCCTTGGACCCTCTTATTGACGATGTAACACAGAAATTTCATCCGAATTTAATACAAAAGGCACAATGCCGACTTAAGTACAAGAGGACTGAAACTCTAACTTTCAATGATTTGAACCTCTGCTGTGAGTCCAGTTTTAGTTTCCGATGCTTCACTTCAGGTTTACTGTATCCCTTGGACCTTCTTATTGACGATGAAACACAGAAATTGCATTCGAATTTAATACAAAAGGCACAATGCCGACTTGAGTACAAGAGGACTGAAACTATAACTTTCTATGTTTTGAACCTATGCTGTGAGTCCAGTTTTAGTTTCCGATGCTTGACTTCAGGTTTACTGTATCCCTTGGACCTTCTTATTGACGATGAAACACAGAAATTGTATCCGAATTTAATACAAAAGGCACAATGCCGACTTAAGTACAAGAGGACTGAAACTCTAACTTTCTATGATTTGAACCTCTGCTGTGAGTCCAATTTTAGTTTCCGATGCTTAACTTCAGGTTTACTGTATCCCTTGGACCTTCTTATTGACGATGAAACACAGAAATTGCATCCGAAATTTATAAAAAAGGCACAATGCCGACTTAAGTACAAGAGGACTGATACTCTAACTTTCTATGATTTGAACCCCTCCTGTGAGTCCAGTTTTAGATTCCGATGCTTAACTTAAGATTTACTGTATCCCTTGGACCTTCTTATTGACGATGAAACACAGATATTGCATCCGAATTTAATACAAAAGGCACAATGCCGACTTAAGTACAAGAGGACTGATACTCTAACTTTCTATGTTTTAAACCTCTCCTGTGAGTCCAGTTTTAGATTCCGATGCTTCACTTCAGGTTTACTGTATCCCTTGGACCCTCTTATTTCGATGAAACACAGAAATTGCATCCGAATTTAAAACAAAAGGCACAATGCCGACTTAAGTACAAGAGGACTGAAACTCTAACTTTCTATGATTTAAACCCCTCCTGTGAGTCCAGTTTTAGTTTCCGATGCTTCACTTCAGGTTTACTGTATCCCTTGGACCTTCTTATTGACGATGAAACACAGAAATTGCATCCGAATGTAATACAAAAGGCACAATGCCGACTTAAATACAACAGGACTGAAACTCTAACTTTCTATGATTTGAACCTCTGCTGTGAGTCCAGTTTTAGTTTCCGATGCTTCACTTCAGGTTTACTGTTTCCCTTGGACCTTCTTATTGACGATGAAACACAGAAATTGCATCCGAATTTAATACAAAAGGCACAATGCCGACTTAAGGACAAGAGGACTGATACTCTAACTTTCTATGATTTGAACCTCTGCTGTGAGTCCAGTTTTAGTTTCCGATGCTTCACGTCAGGTTTACTGTATCCCTTGGACCTTCTTATTGACGATGAAACACAGAAATTGCATCCGAAATTAATAATAAAGGCACAATGCCGACTTAAGGACAAGAGGACTGGTACTCTAACTTTCTATGATTTGAACCCCTCCTGTGAGTCCAGTTTTAGATTCCGATGCTTAACTTCAGGTTTACTGTATCCCTTGGACCTTCTTATTGACGATGAAACACAGAAATTGAATCCGAATTTAATACAAAAGGCACAATGCCGACTTAAGTACAAGTGGACTGAAACTGTAACTTTCTATGATCTGAACCACTGCTGTGAGACCAGTTTTAGATTCCGATGCTTAACTTCAGGTTTACTGTATCCCTTGGACCTTCTTATTGACGATGAAACACAGAAATTGGATCCGAATTTAATACAAAAGGCACAATGCCGACTTAAGTACAAGAATACTATTACTCTAACTTTCTATGATTTGAACCCCTCCTGTGAGTCCAGTTTTAGATTCCGATGCTTAACTTCTGGTTTACTGTATCCCTTGGACCTTCTTATTGACGATGAAACACAGAACTTGCATCCGAATTTAATACAAAAGGCACAATGCCGACTTAAGTACAAGAGGACTGAAACTCTAACTTTCTATCATTTGAACCTCTGCTGTGAGTCCAGTTTTAGTTTATGATGCTTCACTTCAGGTTTACTGTATCCCTTGGACCTTCTTATTGACAATGAAACACAGAAATTGCTTCCGAATGTAATAAAAAAGGGACAATGCCGACTGAAGTACAAGAGGACTGATACTCTAACTTTCTATGATTTGATCCCCTCCTGTGAGTCCAGTTTTGGTTTCCGATGCTTCACTTCAGGTTTACTGTATCCCTTGGATCTTCTTATTGACGATGAAACACAGAAATTGCATCCGAATTTAATAAAAAAGCACAATGCCGACTTAAGTACAAGAGGACTGATACTCTAACTTTCTATGATTTGAACCCCTCCTGTGAGTCCAGTTTTAGATTCCAATGCTTAACTTCTGGTTTACTGTATCCCTTGGACCTTCTTATTGACGATGAAACACAGTAATTGCATCCGAATTTAATACAAAAGGCACAATGCCGACTTAAGTACCAAAGGACTGATATTCTAACTATCTATGATTTGAACCTCTCCTGTGAGTCCCGTTTTAGATTCCGATGCTTCACTTCGGGTTTACTGTATCCCTTGGACCCTCTTATTGACGATGAAACACAGAAATTGCATCCGAATTTAATACAAAAGGCACAATGCTGACTTAAGTACAAGAGGACTGAAACTCTAATTTTCTATGAATTGAACCTCTGCTGTGAGTCCAGTTTTAGTTTTTTGATGCTTCACTTCAGGTTTACTGTATCCCTTGGACCTTCTTATTGACGATGAAACACAGAAATTGCTTCCGAATTTAATAAAAAATTCACAATGCCGACTGAAGTACAAGAGGACTGATACCCTAACTTTCTATGATTTGAACCCCTCCTGTGAGTCCAGTTTTAGTTTCCGATGCTTCACTTCAGGTTTACTGTATCCCTTGGATCTTCTTATTGACGATGAAACACAGAAATTGCATCCGAAATTAATAAAAAAGGCACAATGCCGACTTAAGTACAAGAGAACTGGTACTCTAACTTTCTATGATTTGAACCCCTCCTGTGAGTCCAGTTTTAGATTCCGATGCTTAACTTCAGGTTTACTGTACCCTTGGACCTTCTTATTGACGATGAAACACAGAAATTGAATCCGAATTTAATACAAAAGGCACAATGCCGACTTGAGTACAAGAGGACTGAAACTATAACTTTCTATGTTTTGAACCTATGCTGTGAGTCCAGTTTTAGTTTCCGATGCTTGATTTCAGGTTTACTGCATCCCTTGGACCTTTTTATTGACGATGAAACACAGAAATTGCATCCGAATTTAATACAAAAGGCACAATGCCGACTTAAGTACAAGAGGACTAAAACTCTAACTTTCTATGATTTGAACCCCTCCTGTGAGTCCAGTTTTAGATTCCGATGCTTAACTTCAGGTTTACTGTATCCCTTGGACCTTCTTATTGACGATGAAACACAGAAATTGCATCCGAATTTAATACAAAAGGCACAATGCCGACTTAAGTACAAGAGGACAGATACTCTAACTTTCTATGATTTGAACCTCTCCTGTGAGTCCAGTTTTAGATTCCGATGCTTCACTTCAGGTTTACTGTATCCCTTGGACCCTCTTATTTCGATGAAACACAGAAATTGCATCCGAATTTAATACAAAAGGCACAATGCCGACTTAAGTACAAGAGGACTGAAACTCTAACTTTCTATGATTTGAACCCCTCCTGTGTGTCCAGTTTTAGTTTCCGATGCTTCACTTCTGGTTTACTGTATCCCTTGGACCTTCTTATTGCCGATGAAACACAGAAATTGCATCCGAATGTAATTCAAAAGGCACAATGCCGACTTAAGTTCAAGAGGACTGAAACTCTAACTTTCTATGATTTGAACCTCAGCTGTGAGTCCAGTTTTAGTTTCCGATGCTTCACTTCAGGTTTACTGTATCCCTTGGACCTTCTTATTGACGATGAAACACAGAAATTGCATCCGAATTTAATACAAAAGGCACAATGCCGACTTAAGTACAAGAGGACTGATACTCTAACTTTCTATGATTTGAACCTCTGCTGTGAGTCCAGTTTTAGTTTCCGATGCTTCACGTCAGGTTTACTATATCCCTTGGACCTTCTTATTGACGATCAAACACAGAAATTGCATCCGAAATTAATAAAAAAGGCACAATGCCGACTTAAGTACAAGAGGACTGGTACTCTAACTTTCTATGATTTGAACCCCTCCTGTGAGTCCAGTGTTAGATTCCGATGCGTAACTTCAGGTTTACTGTATCCCTTGGACCTTCTTATTGACGATGAAACACAGAATTTGCATCCGAATTTAATACAAAAGGCACAATGCAGACTTAAGTACCAAAGGACTGATATTCTAACTATCTATGATTTAAACCTCTCCTGTGAGTCCAGTTTTAGATTCCGATGCTTCACTTCGGGTTTACTGTATCCCTTGGACCCTCCTATTGACGATGAAACACAGAAATTGCATCCGAATTTAATACAAAAGGCACAATGCCGACTTAAGTACAAGAGGACTGAAACTCTAATTTTCTATGAATTGAACCTGTGCTGTGAGTCCAGTTTTAGTTTCCGATGCTTCACTTCAGGTTTACTGTATCCCTTGAACCTTCTTATTGACGATGAAACACACAAATTGCTTCCGAGTTTAATACAAAAGGCACAATGCCGACTTACGTACAAGAGGACTGAAACTCTAACTTTCTATGATTTGAACCTCTGCTGTGACTCCAGTTTTAGTTTCCGATGCTTCACTTCACATTTACTGTATCCCTGGGACCTTCTTATTGACGATGAAACACAGATATTGCATCCGAATTTAATAAAAAAGGCACAATGCCGACTTAAGTACAAGAGGACTGATACTCTAACTTTCTATGATTTGAACCCCTCCTGTTGAGTCCAGTTTTAGATTCCGATGCTTAACTTCAGGTTTACTGTATCCCTTGGACCTTCTTATTGACGATGAAACACAGAAATTGCATCCGAATTTAATAAAAAAGGCACAATGCCGACTTAAGTACAAGAGGACTGATGCTCTAACTTTCTATGATTTGAACCCCTCCTGTGAGTCCAGTTTTAGATTCCGATGCTTAACTTCAGGTTTACTGCATCCCTTGGACCTTCTTATTGACGATGGAACACCGAAATTGCATCCGAATTTAATACAAAAGGCACAATGCCGACTTAAATACAAGAGGACTGATACTCTAACTTTCTATGATTTCAAGCTCTCCTGTGAGTCCAGTTTTAGATTCCGATGCTTTACTTCAGGTTTGCTGTATCCCTTGGACCCTCTTATTGACGATGAAACACAGAAATTGCATCCGAATTTAATACAAAAGGCACAATGCCGACTTAAGTACAAGAGGACAGAAACTCTAACTTTCAATGATTTGAACCTCTGCTGTGAGTCCAGTTTTAGTTTCCGATGCTTCACTTCAGGTTTACTGTATCCCTTGGACCTTCTTATTGACGATGAAACACAGAAATTGCATTCGAACTTAATACAAAAGGCACAATGCCGACTTAAGTACAAGAGGACTGAAGCTCTAACTTTCTATGATTTCAACCTCTGCTGTGAGTCCAGTTTTAGTTTCCGATGCTTCACTTCAGGTTTACTGTATCCCTTGGACCTTCTTATTGACGATGAAACACAGAAATTGCATCCGAATTTAATACAAAAGCACAATGCCGACTTAAGTACAAGAGGACTGACACTCTAACTTTCTATGATTTGAACCTCTGCTGTGAGTCCAGTTTTATTTTCCGATACTTCACGTCAGATTTACTGTATCCCTTGGACCTTCTTATTGACGATGAAACACAGAAATTGCATCCGAAATTAATAAAAAAGGCACAATGCCGACTTAAGTACAAGAGAACTGGTACTCTAACTTTCTATGATTTGAACCCCTCCTGTGAGTCCAGTTTTAGATTCCGATGCTTAACTTCATGTTTACTGTATCCCTTGGACCTTCTTATTGACGATGAAACACAGAAATTGCATCCGAATTTAATACAAAAGGCACAATGCCGACTTGAGTACAAGAGGACTGAAACTATAACTTTCTATGCTTTGAACCTTTGCTGTGAGTCCAGTTTTAGTTTTCGATGCTTGACTTCAGGTTTACTGTATCCCTTGGACCTTCTTATTGACGATGAAACACAGAAATTGCATCCGAATTTAATACAAAAGGAACAATGCCGACTTAAGTACAAGAGGACTGAAACTCTAACTTTCTATGATTTGAACCTCTGCTGTGAGTCCAGTTTTATATTCCGATGCTTAACTTCAGGTTTACTGTATCCCTTGGACCTTCTTATTGACGATGAAACACAGAAATTGCATCCGAATTTAATACTTAAGGCACAATGCCGACTTAAGTACAAGAGGACTGATACTCTAACTTTCTATGATTTGAACCTCTCCTGTGAGTCCAGTTTTAGATTCCGATGCTTCACTTCAGGTTTACTGTATCCCTTGGACCCTCTTATTTCGATGAAGCACAGAAATTGCATACGAATTTACTACAAAAGGCACAATGCCGACTTAAGTACAAGAGGACTGAAACTCTAACTTTCTATGATTTGAACCCCTCCTGTGAGTCCAGTTTTAGTTTCCGATGCTTCACTTCAGGTTTACTGTATCCCTTGGACCTTCTTATTGACGATGAAACACAGAAATTGCATCCGAATGTAACACAAAAGGCACAATGCCGACTTAAGAACAAGAGGACTGAAACTCTAACTTTCTATGATTTGAACCTCTGCTGTGAGTCCAGTTTTAGTTTCCGATGCTTCACTTCAGGTTTACTGATTCACTTGGACCTTCTTATTGACGATGAAACACAGAAATTGCATCCGAATTTAATACAAAAGGCACAATGCCGACTTAAGCACAAGAGGACTGATACTCTAACTTTCTATGATTTGAACCTCTGCTGTGAGTCCAGTTATAGTTTCCGATGCTTCACGTCAGGTTTACTGTTTCCCTTGGACCTTCTTATTGACGAT
Organism: Schistocerca americana; assembly: GCF_021461395.2. NCBI lineage: Eukaryota > Metazoa > Arthropoda > Insecta > Orthoptera > Acrididae > Schistocerca > Schistocerca americana. The sequence goes on from NW_025726035.1 coordinate 45,679, forward strand.
GAAACACAGAAATTGCATCCGAAATTAATAAAAAAGGCACAATGCCGACTTAAGTACAAGAGGACTGGTACTCTAACTTTCTGTGATTTGAACCCCTCCTGTGAGTCCAGTTTTAGATTCCGATGCTTAACTTCAGGTTTACTGTATCCCTTGGACCTTCTTATTGACGATGAAACACAGAAATTGCATCCGAATTTAATACAAAAGGCACAATGCCGACATAAGTACAAGTGAACTGAAACTGTAACTTTCTATGATCTGAACCACTGCTGTGAGACCGGTTTTAGATTCCGATGCTTAACTTCAGGTTTACTGTATCCCTTGGACCTTCTTATTGACGATGAAACACAGAAATTGGATCCGAATTTAATACAAAAGGCACAATGCCGACTTAAGTACAAGAATACTAATACTCTAACTTTCTATGATTTGAACCCCTCCTGTGAGTCCAGTTTTAGATTCCGATGCTTAACTTCTGGTTTACTGTATCCCTTGGACCTTCTTATTGACGATGAAGCACAGAAATTGCATCCGAATTTAATACAAAAGGCACAATGCCGACTTAAGTGCAAGAGGACTGAAACTCTAACTTTCTATGATTTGAACCTCTGCTGTGAGTCCAGTTTTAGTTTCCGATGCTTCACTTCAGGTTAACTGTATCCCTTGGATCTTCTTATTGACGATGAAACACAGATATTGATTTCGAATTTAATACAAAAGGCACAGTGCCGACTTAAGTACAAGAGAACTGAAACTCTTCCTTTCTATGATTTGAACCTCTGCTGTGAGTCCAGTTTTAGTTTCCGATGCTTCACTTCAGGTTTACTGTATCCCTTTTACCTTCTTATTGACGAAGAAACACAGAAATTGCATCCGAATTGAATACAAAAGGCACAATGCCGACTTAAGCACTACAGAACTGACACTCTAAATTTCTATGATTTGAACCTCTGCTGTGAGTCCAGTTTTAGTTTCCGATGCTTGACTTCAGATTTACTGTATCCCTTGGACCTTCTTATTGACGATGAAACACAGAAATTGCATCCGAATTTAATACAAAAGGCACAATGCCGACTTAAGTACAAGGGGACTGATACTCTAACTTTCTATGATTTGAACCTCTGCTGTGAGTCCAGTTTTAGTTTCCGATGCTTCACTTCAGGTTTACTGTATCCCTTGGACCTTCTTATTGACGATGAAACACAGAAATTGCATCCGAATTTAATAAAAAAAGGCACAATGCCGACTTAAGTACAAGAGGACTGATACTCTAACTTTCTAAGATTTGAACCCCTCCTGTGAGTCCAGTTTTAGATTCCGATGCTTAACTTCAGGTTTACTGTATCCCTTGGACCTTCTTATTGACGATGAAACACAGAAATTGCATCCGAATTTAATAAAAACGACACAATGCCGACTTAAGTACAAGAGGACTGATACTCTAACTTTCTATGATTTGAACCCCTCCTGTGAGTCCAGTTTTAGTTTCCGATGCTTCACTTCAGGTTTACTGTATCCCTTGGACCTTCTTACTGACGATGAAACACAGAAATTGCATCCGAATTTAATAAAAAGGCACAATGACGACTTAAGTACAAGAGGACTGATACTCTAACTTTCTATGATTTGAACCCCTCCTGTGAGTCCAGTTTTAGATTCCGATGCTTAACGTCTGGTTTACTGTATCCCTTGGACCTTCCTATTGACGATGAAACACAGAAATTGCATCCGAATTTAATACAAAATGCACAATGCCGACTTAAGTACAAGAGGACTGATACTCTAACTTTCTATGATTTGAACCTCTGCTGTGAGTCCAGTTTCAGTTTCCGATGCTTCACGTCAGGTTTACTGTATCCCTTGGACCTTCTTATTGACGATGAAACACAGAAATTGCATGCGAATTTAATGCAAAAGGCACAATGCCAACTTAAGTACAAGAGGACTGAAACTCTAACTTTCTTTGATTTGAACCACTGCTGTGAGACCAGTTTTAGATTCCGATGCTTAACTTCAGATTTACTGTATCCCTTGGACCTTCTTATTGACGATGAAACACAGAAATTGGATCCGAATTTAATACAAAAGGCACAATGCCGACTAAAGTACAAGAGGACTAATACTCTAACTTTCTATGATTTGAACCCCTCCTGTGAGTCCAGTTTTAGATTCCGATGCTTAACTTCTGGTTTACTGTATCCCTTGGACCTTCTTATTGACGATGAAACACAGAAATTGCATCCGAATTTAATACAAAAGGCACAATGCTGACTTAAGTACAAGAGGACTGAAACTCTAACTTTCTATGATTTGAACCTCTGCTGTGAGTCTAGTTTTAGTTTCCGATGCTTAACTTCTGGTTTACTGTATCCCTTGGACCTTCTTATTGACGATGAAGCACAGAAATTGCATCCGAATTTAATACAAAAGGCACAATGCCGACTTAAGTACAAGTGAACTGAAACTGTAACTTTCTATGATCTGAACCACTGCTGTGAGACCGGTTTTAGATTCCGATGCTTAACTTCAGGTTTACTGTATCCCTTGGACCTTCTTATTGACGATGAAACACAGAAATTGGATCCGAATTTAATACAAAAGGCACAATGCCGACTTAAGTACAAGAATACTAATACTCTAACTTTCTATGATTTGAACCCCTCCTGTGAGTCCAGTTTTAGATTCCGATGCTTAACTTCTGGTTTACTGTATCCCTTGGACCTTCTTATTGACGATGAAGCACAGAAATTGCATCCGAATTTAATACAAAAGGCACAATGCCGACTTAAGTGCAAGAGGACTGAAACTCTAACTTTCTATGATTTGAACCTCTGCTGTGAGTCCAGTTTTAGTTTCCGATGCTTCACTTCAGGTTAACTGTATCCCTTGGATCTTCTTATTGACGATGAAACACAGATATTGATTTCGAATTTAATACAAAAGGCACAGTGCCGACTTAAGTACAAGAGAACTGAAACTCTTCCTTTCTATGATTTGAACCTCTGCTGTGAGTCCAGTTTTAGTTTCCGATGCTTCACTTCAGGTTTACTGTATCCCTTTTACCTTCTTATTGACGAAGAAACACAGAAATTGCATCCGAATTGAATACAAAAGGCACAATGCCGACTTAAGCACTACAGAACTGACACTCTAAATTTCTATGATTTGAACCTCTGCTGTGAGTCCAGTTTTAGTTTCCGATGCTTCACTTCAGATTTACTGTATCCCTTGGACCTTCTTATTGACGATGAAACACAGAAATTGCATCCGAATTTAATACAAAAGGCACAATGCCGACTTAAGTACAAGGGGACTGATACTCTAACTTTCTATGATTTGAACCTCTGCTGTGAGTCCAGTTTTAGTTTCCGATGCTTCACTTCAGGTTTACTGTATCCCTTGGACCTTCTTATTGACGATGAAACACAGAAATTGCATCCGAATTTAATAAAAAAAGGCACAATGCCGACTTAAGTACAAGAGGACTGATACTCTAACTTTCTAAGATTTGAACCCCTCCTGTGAGTCCAGTTTTAGATTCCGATGCTTAACTTCAGGTTTACTGTATCCCTTGGACCTTCTTATTGACGATGAAACACAGAAATTGCATCCGAATTTAATAAAAACGACACAATGCCGACTTAAGTACAAGAGGACTGATACTCTAACTTTCTATGATTTGAACCCCTCCTGTGAGTCCAGTTTTAGTTTCCGATGCTTCACTTCAGGTTTACTGTATCCCTTGGACCTTCTTACTGACGATGAAACACAGAAATTGCATCCGAATTTAATAAAAAGGCACAATGACGACTTAAGTACAAGAGGACTGATACTCTAACTTTCTATGATTTGAACCCCTCCTGTGAGTCCAGTTTTAGATTCCGATGCTTAACGTCTGGTTTACTGTATCCCTTGGACCTTCCTATTGACGATGAAACACAGAAATTGCATCCGAATTTAATACAAAATGCACAATGCCGACTTAAGTACAAGAGGACTGATACTCTAACTTTCTATGATTTGAACCTCTGCTGTGAGTCCAGTTTCAGTTTCCGATGCTTCACGTCAGGTTTACTGTATCCCTTGGACCTTCTTATTGACGATGAAACACAGAAATTGCATGCGAATTTAATGCAAAAGGCACAATGCCAACTTAAGTACAAGAGGACTGAAACTCTAACTTTCTTTGATTTGAACCACTGCTGTGAGACCAGTTTTAGATTCCGATGCTTAACTTCAGATTTACTGTATCCCTTGGACCTTCTTATTGACGATGAAACACAGAAATTGGATCCGAATTTAATACAAAAGGCACAATGCCGACTAAAGTACAAGAGGACTAATACTCTAACTTTCTATGATTTGAACCCCTCCTGTGAGTCCAGTTTTAGATTCCGATGCTTAACTTCTGGTTTACTGTATCCCTTGGACCTTCTTATTGACGATGAAACACAGAAATTGCATCCGAATTTAATACAAAAGGCACAATGCTGACTTAAGTACAAGAGGACTGAAACTCTAACCTTCTATGATTTGAACCTCTGCTGTGAGTCTAGTTTTAGTTTCCGATGCTTCACTTCAGGTTTATTGTATCCCTTGGACCTTCTTATTGACGATGAAACACAGAAATTGCATCCGAATTTAATACAAAAGGCACAATGCCGACTTAAGTACAAGAGAACTGAAACTCTAACTTTCTAAGATTTGAACCTCTGCTGTGAGTCCAGTTTTAGTTTCCGATGCTTAACTTCAGGTTTACTGTATCCCTTGGACCTTCTTATTGACGATGAAACACAGAAATTGCATCCGAATTTTATAAAAAAGGCACAATGCCGACTTAAGTACAAGAGGACTGATACTCTAACTTTCTATGATTTGAACCCCTCCTGTGAGTCCAGTTTTAGATTCCGATGCTTAACTTCAGGTTTACTGTATCCCTTGGACCTTCTTATTGACGATGAAACACAGAAATTGCATCCGAATTTAATACAAAAGGCACAATGCCGACTTAAGTACAAGAGGACTGATACTCCAACTTTCTATGATTTGAACCTCTCCTGTAGGTCCAGTTTTAGATTCAGATGTTTCACTTTAGGTTTACTGTATCCCTTGGACCCTCTTATTTCGATGAAACACAGAAATTGCATCCGAATTTAATACAAAAGGCACAATGTCGACTTAAGTACAAGAAGACTGAAACTCTAACTTTCTATGATTTGAACCCCTCCTGTGAGTCCAGTTTTAGTTTCCGATGCTTCACTTCAGGTTTACTGTATCCCTTGGACCTTCTTATTGACGATGAAACACAGAAATTGCATCCGAATTTAATACAAAAGGAACAATGCCGACTTAAGTACAAGAGGACTGAAACTCTAACTTTCTATGATTTGAACCTCTGCTGTGAGTCCAGTTTTAGTTCTCGATGCTTCACTTCAGGTTTACTGTTTCCCTTGGACATTCTTATTGACGATGAAACACAGAAATTGCATCCGAATTTAATACAAAAGGCACAATGCCGACTTAAGACAAGAGGACTGATACTCTAACATTCTATGATTTGAACCTCTGCTGTGAGTCCAGTTTTAGTTTCCGATGCTTCACGTCAGGTTTACTGTATCCCTTGGACCTTCTTATTGACGATGAAACACAGAAATTGCATCCGATTTTTATACAAAAGGCACAATGCCGACTTAAGTGCAAGAGGACTGGTACTCTGACTTTCTATGATTTGAAAACGTCCTGTGAGTCCAGTTTTAGATTCCGATGCTTAACTTCAGGTTTACTGTATCCCTTGGACCTTCTTATTGACGATGAAACACAGAAATTGCATCCGAATTTAATACAAAAGGCACAATGCCGACTTAAGTACAAGAGGACTGAAACTCTAACTTTCTATGATTTGAACCTCTGCTGTGAGACCAGTTTTAGATTCGGATGCTTAACTTCAGGTTTACTGTATCCCTTGGACCTTCTTACTGACGATGAAACACAGAAATTGGATCCGAATTTAATACAAAGGCACAATGCCGACTTAAGTACAAGAGGACTAATACTCTAACTTTCTATGGTTTGAACCCCTCCTGTTAGTCCAGTTTTAGATTCCGAAGCTTAACTTCTGGTTTACTGTATCCCTTGGACTTTCTTATTGACGATGAAACACAGAAATTGCATCCGAATTTAATACAAAAGGCACAATACCGACTTAAGTACAAGAGGACTGAAACTCTATCTTTCTATGATTTGAACCTCTGCTGGGAGTCCAGTTTTAGTTTCCGATGCTTCACTTCAGGTTAACTGTATCCCTTGGATCTTCTTATTGACGATGAAACACAGAAATTGCATCCGAATTTAATACAAAAGGCACAATGCCGACTTAAGTACAAGAGGACTGAAACTCTTCCATTCTATGAATTGAACCTCTGCTGTGAGTCCAGTTTTAATTTCCGATGCTACACTTCAGGTTTACTGTATCCCTTGATCCTTCTTATTGACGAAGAAGCACAGAAATTGCATCCGAATTTAATACTAAAGGCACAATGCCGACTTAAGTACAAGAGGACTGAAACTCTAACTTTCTATGATTTGAACCTCTGCTGTGAGTCTAGTTTTAGTTTCCGATGCTACACTTCAGGTTTACGGTATCCCTTGGACCTTCATATTGACGATGAAACACAGAAATTGCATCCGAATTTAATACAAAAGGCACAATGCCGACTTAAGTACAAGAGGACTGAAACTGTAACTTTCTATGATTTGAACCTCTGCTGTGAGTCCAGTTTAAGTTTCCGATGCTTCACTTCAGGTTTACTGTATCCCTTGGATCGTCTTATTGACGATGAAACACAGAAATTGCATCCGAATTTAATACAAAAGGCACAATGCCGACTTAAGTACAAGAGGACTGAAACTCTAACTTTCTATGATTTGAACCTCTGCTGTGAGTCTAGTTTTAGTTTCCGATGCTTCACTTCAGGTTTACTGTATCCCTTGGACCTTCTTATTGACGATGAAACACAGAAGTTGCATCCGAATTTAATACAAAAGGCACAATGCCGACTTAAGTACAAGTGGACTGAAACTCTAACTTTCTAGGATTTGAACCTCTGCTGTGAGTCCAGTTTTAGTTTCCGATGCTTAACTTCAGGTTTACTGTATCCCTTGGACCTTCTTATTGACGATGAAACACAGAAATTGCATCCGAATTTTATAAAAAAGGCACAATGCCGACTTAAGTACAAGAGGACTGATACTCTAACTTTCTATGATTTGAACCCCTCCTGTGAGTCCAGTTTTAGATTCCGATGCTTAGCTTCAGGTTTACTGTATCCTTTGGACCTTCTTATTGACGATGAAACACAGAAATTGCATCCGACTTTAATACAAAAGGCACAATGCCGACTTAAGTACAAGAGGACTGATACTCTAACTTTCTATGATTTGAACCTCTCCTGTGAGTCCAGTTTTAGTTTCCGATGCTTCACTTCGGGTTTACTGTATCCCTTGGACCCTCTTATTGACGATGAAACACAGAAATTGCATCCGAATTTAATACAAAAATCACAATGCCGATTTAAGTACAAGAGGACTGAAACTCTAACTTTCTATGTTTTGATCCTCTGCTGTGAGTCCAGTTTTAGATTCCGATGCTTCACTTCAGGTTTACTATATCCCTTGGACCTTCTTATTGACGATGAAACACAGAAATTGCATCCGAATTTAATACAAAAACCACAATGCCGACTTAAGTACAAGATGACTGAAACTCTAACTTTCTATGATTTGAACCTCTGCTGTGAGTCCAGTTTTAGTTTCCGATGCTTCACTTCACATTTACTGTATCCCTTGGACCTTCTTATTGACGATGAAACACAGAAATTGCGTCCGAATTTAATACAAAAGGCACAATGCCGACTTAAGTACAAGAGGACTGTAACTCTAACTTTCTATGATTTGAACCTCTGCTGTGAGTCCAGTTTTAGTTTCCGATGCTTCATTTCAGGTTTACTGTATACCTTGGACCTTCTCATTGACGATGAAACACAGAAATTGCATCCGAATATAATACAAAAGGCACAATGCCGACATAAGTACAAGAGGACTGATACTCTAACTTTCTATGATTTGAACCTCTGCTGTGAGTTCAGTTTCAGTTTCCGATTCTTCACTTCAGGTTTACTGTATCCCTTGGACCTTCTTATTGACGATGAAACACAGAAATTGCATCCGAATTTAATACAAAAGGCACAATGCCGACTTCAGTACAAGAGGACTGAAACTGTAACTTTCTATGATTTGAATCTCTGCTGTGAGTCCAGTTTAAGTTTCCGATGCTTCACTTCAGGTTTACTGTATCCCTTGGACCTTCTTATTGACGATGAAACACAGAAATTGCATCCGAATTTAATACATAAGGCACAATGCCGACTTAAGTACAAGAGGACTGATACTATAACATTCTATGATTTGAACCTCTGCTGTGAGTCCAGTTTTAGTTTCCGATGCTTCACTTCAGGTTTACTGTATCCCTTGGACCTTCTTATTGACGATGAAACACAGAAATTGCATCCGAATTTAATAGAAAAGGCACAATGCCGACTTAAGTACAAGAGGACTGATACTCTAAATTTCTATGATTTGAACCCCTCCTGTGAGTCCAGTTTTAGATTCCGATGCTTAACTTCAGGTTTACTGTATCCCTTGGACCTTCTTACTGACGATGAAACACAGAAATAGCATCCGAATTTAATAAAAAAGTCACAATGCCGACTTAAGTACAAGAGGACTGATACTCTAACTTTCTATGATTTGAACCTCTCCTGTGAGTCCAGTTTTAGATTTCGATGCTTCACTTCGGGTTTACTGTATGCCTTGGACCCTCTTATTGACGATGAAACACAGAAATTGCATCCGAATTTAACAGAAAAGGCACAATGCCGACTTAAGTACAAGGGGACTGATACTCTAGCTTTCTATGATTTGAACCTCTCCTGTGAGTCCAGTTTTAGATTCCGATGCTTCACTTCTGGTTTACTGTATCCCTTGGACCCTCTTATTGACGATGAAACACAGAAATTGCATCCGAATTTAATACAAAAGGCACAATGCCGACCTAAGTACAAGAGGTCTGAAACTGTAACTTTCTATGATTTGAACCTCTGCTGTGAGTCCAGTTTAAGTTTCCGATGCTTCACTTCAGGTATACTGTATCCCTTGGACCTTCTTATTGACGACGAAACACAGAAATTGCATCCGAATTTAATACAAAAGGCACAATGCCGACTTAAGTACAAGAGGACTGATACTCTAACATTCTATGATTTGAACCTCTGCTGTGAGTCCAGTTTTAGTTTCCGATGCTTCACTTCAGGTTTACTGTATCCCTTGGACCTTCTTATTGACGATGAAACACAGAAATTGCATCCGAATTTAATAGAAAAGGCACAATGCCGACTTAAGTACAAGAGGACTGATACTCTAACTTTCTATGATTTGAACCCCTCCTGTGAGTCCAGTTTTAGATTCCGATGTTTAACTTCAGGTTTACTGTATCCCTTGGACCTTCTTACTGACGATGAAACACAGAAATAGCATCCGAATTTAATAAAAAAGGCACAATGCCGACTTAAGTACAAGAGGACTGAAACTCTAACTTTCTATGATTTGAACCACTGCTGTGAGACCAGTTTTAGATTCCGATGCTTAACTTCAGATTTACTGTATCCCTTGGACCTTCTTATTGACGATGAAACACAGAAATTGCATCCGAATTTAATACAAAAGGCACAATGCCGACTTAAGTACAAGAGGACTGAAACTCTAACTTTCTATGATTTGAACCTCTGCTGTGAGTCTAGTTTTAGTTTCCGATGCTTCACTTCAGGTTTACTGTATCCCTTAGACATTCTTATTGACGATGAAACACAGAAATTGCATCCGAATTTAATACAAAATGCCCAATGCCGACTTAAGTACAAGAGGACTGAAACTGCAACTTTCTATGATTTTAACCTCTGCTGTGAGTCCAGTTTAAGTTTCCGATGCTTCACTTCAGGTTTACTGTTTCCCATGGATCGTCTTATTGACGATGAAACACAGAAATTGCATCCGAATTTAATACAAAAGTCACAATGCCGACTTAAGTACAAGAGGACTGATACTCTAACATTCTATGATTTGAACCTCTGCTGTGAGTCCAGTTTTAGTTTCCGATGCTTCACTTCAGGTTTACTGTATCCCTTGGACCTTCCTATTGACGATGAAACACAGAAATTGCATCCGAATTTAATATAAAAGGCACAATGCCGACTTAAGTACAAGAGGACTGATACTCTAACTTTCTATGATTTGAACCCCTCCTGAGTGTCCAGTTTTAGATTCCGATGCTTAACTTCAGGTTTACTGTATCCCTTGGACCTTCTTATTGACGATGAAACACAGAAGTGCATCCGAATTTAATAAAAACGACACAATACCGACTTAAGTACAAGAGTACTGATACTCTAACTTTCTATGATTTGAACCCCTCCTGTGAGTCTAGTTTTAGTTTCCGATGCTTCACTTCAGGTTTACTGTATCCCTTGGACCTTCTTACTGACGATGAAACACAGAAATTGCATCCGAATTTAATAAAAAAGGCACAATGCCGACTTAAGTACAAGAGGACTGATACTCTAACTTTCTTTGATTTGAACCCCTCCTGTGAGTCCAGTTTTAGATTCCGATGCTTAACTTCTGGTTTGCTGTATCCCTTGGACCTTCTTATTGACGATGAAACACAGAAATTGCATCCGAATTTAATAGAAAAGGCACAATGCCGACTTAAGTCAAAGAGGACTGAATCTCTATCTTTCTATGATTTGAACCTCTGCTGTGAGTCCAGTTTCAGTTTCCGATGCTTCACTTAAGGTTTGCTGTATCCCTTGGACCTTCTTATTGACGATGCAACACAGAAATTGCAATCGAATTTAATACAAAAATCACAATGCCGACTTACGTACAAGAGGACTGATACTCTAACTTTCTATGATTTGAACCTCTGCTGTGAGTCCAGTTTTAGTTTCCGATGCTTCACTTCAGGTTTACTGTATCCCTTGGACCTTCTTATTAACGATGAAACACAGAAATTGCATCCGAATTTAATATAAAGGCACAATGCCGACTTAAGTACAAGAGGACTGATACTCTAACTTTCTATGGTTTGAACCCCTCCTGTGAGTCCAGTTTCAGATTCCGATGCTTAACTTCAGGTTTACTGTATCCCTTGGACATTCTTATTCACGATGAAACACAGAAATTGCATCCGAATTTAATAAAAACGACACTATGCCGACTTAAGTACAAGAGGACTGTTACTTTAACTTTCTATGATTTGAACCCCTCCTGTGAGTCCAGTTTTAGTTTCCGATGCTTCGCTTCAGGTTTACTGTATTCCTTGGACCCTCTTACTGACGATGCAACACAGAAATTGCATCCGAATTTAATAAAACGGCACAATGCCGACTTAAGTACAAGAGGACTGATACTCTAACTTTCTATGATTTGAACCCCTCCTGTGAGTCCAGTTTTAGATTCCGATGCTTAACTTCTGGTTTACTGTATCCCTTGGACCTTCTTATTGACGATGAAACACAGAAATTGCATCCGATTTTAATAGAAAAGGCACAATGCTGACTTAAGTACAAGAGGACTGATACTCTAACTTTCTGTGATTTGAACCTATCCTGTGAGTCCAGTTTTAGATTCCGATGCTTCACTTCGGGTTTACTGTATCCCTTGGACCGTCTTATTGACGATGAAACACAGAAATTGCATCCGAATTCAATATAAAAGGCACAATGCCGACTTAAGTGCAAGAGGACTGAATCTCTAACTTTCTATGACTTGAACCTCTGCTGTGAGTCCAGTTTTAGTTTCCGATGCTTCACTTAAGGTTTACTGTATCCCTTGGACCTTCTTATTGACGATGAAACACAGAAATTGCATTCGAATTTAATACAAAATGCACAATGACGACTTACGTACAAGAGGACTGAAACTCTAACTTTCTATGACTTGAACCTCTGCTGTGAGTCCAGTTTTAGTTTCCGATGCTGAACTTCAGGTTTACTGTATCCCTTGGACCTTCTTATTGACGATGAAACACAGAAATTGCATCCGAATTTAATACAAAAGGCACAATGCCGACATAAGTACAAGAGGACTGAAACTCTAACTTTCTATGATTTGAACCTCTGCTGTGAGTCCAGTTTTAGTTTCCGATGCTTCACTTCAGGTTTACTGTATCCCTTGGACCTTCTTATTGACGATGAAACACAGAAATTGCATCCGAATTTAATACAAAAGGCACAATGCCGACTTAAGTACAAGAGGACTAAAACTGCAACTTTCTATGATTTTAACCTCTGCTGTGAGTCCAGTTTAAGTTTCCGATGCTTTACTTCAGGTTTACTGTATCCCATGGATCGTCTTATTGACGATGAAACACAGAAATTGCATCCGAATTTAATACAAAAGGCACAATGCCGACTTAAGTACAAGAGGACTGAAACTTTAACTTTCTATGATTTGAACCTCTGCTGTGAGTCCAATTTTAGTTTCCGATGCTTCACTTCAGGTTTACTGTATCCCTGGGACCTTCTTATTGACGATGAAAGACAGAAATTGCATCTGACTTTAAGAAAAAAGGCACAATGCCGACTTAAGTACAAGAGGACTGAAACTCTAACTTTCTATGATTTGAACCACTGCTGTGAGACCAGTTTTAGATTCCGATGTTTAACTTCAGATTTACTGTATCCCTTGGACCTTCGTATTGATGATGAAACACAGAAATTGCATCCGAATTTAATACAAAAGGCACAATGCCGACTTAAGTACAAGAGGACTGAAACTCTAACTTTCTATGATTTGAACCTCTGCTGTGAGTCTAGTTTTAGTTTCTGATGCTTCACTTCAGGTTTACTGTATCCCTTGGACCTTCTTATTGACGATGAAACACAGAAATTGCATCCGAATTTAATACAAAAGGCACAATGCCGACTTAAGTACAAGAGGACTGAAACTGTTAATTTCTATGATTTGAACCTCTGCTGTGAGTCCAGTTTCAGTTTCCGATGCTTCACTTAAGATTTGCTGTATCCCTTGGACCTTCTTATAGAAGATGCAACACAGAAATTGCATTCGAATTTAATACAAAAATCACAATGCCGACTTACGTACAAGAGGACTGAAACTCTAACTTTCTATGATTTGACCCTCTGCTGTGAGTCCAGTTTTAGTTTCCGATGCTTCACTTCAGGTTTACTGTATCCCTGGGACCTCCTTATTGACGATGAAAAACAGAAATTGCATCTGACTTTAATAAAAAAGGCACAATGCCGACTTAAGTACAAGAGGACAGATACTCTAACTTTCTATGATTTGAACCCCTCCTGTGAGTCCAGTTTTCGATTCCGATGCTTAACTTCAGGTTTACTGTATCCCTTGGACCTTCTTATTGACGATGAAACACAGAAATTGCATCCGAATTTAATAAAAAAGGCAGAATGCCGACCTAAGTACATGAGGACTGATACTCTAACTTTCTATGATTTGAACCCCTCCTGTGATTCCAGTTTTAGATTCCGATGCTTAACGTCAGGTTTCCTGTATCCCTTGGACCTTCTTATTGACGATGAAACACAGAAAGTGCATCCGAATTTAATACAAAAGGCACAATGCCGACTTAAGTACAAGAATACTGAAACTCTAACTTTCTATGCTTTTAACCTCTGCTGTGAGTCCAGTTTTAGTTTCCGATGCTTCACTACAGGTATACTGTATCCCTTGGACCTTCTTATTGACGATAAAACATAGAAATTGCATCCGAAGTTAATACAAATGGCACAATGCCGACTTAAGTAGAAGAGGACTGAAACTGTAACTTTCTATGATTTAAACCTCTGCTGTGAGTCCAGTTAAAGTTTCCGATGCTTCACTTCAGGTTTACTGTATCCCTTGGACCTTCTTATTGACGATGAAACACAGAAATTGCATCCGAATTTAATACAAAATGCACAATGCCGACTTAAGTACAAGAGGACTGATACACTAACTTTCTATGATTTGAACCTCTGCTGTGAGTCCAGTTTTAGTTTCCGATGCTTCACTTCAGGTTTACTGTATCCCTTGGACCTTCTTATTGACGATGAAACACAGAAATTGCATCCGAATTTAATAAAAACGACACAATGCCGACTTAAGTACAAGAGGTCTGATACTCTAACTTTCTATGATTTGAACCCCTCCTGTGAGTCCAGTTTTAGTTTCCGATGCTTCGCTTCAGGTTTACTGTATCCCTTGGACCTTCTTACTGACGATGAAACACACAAATTGCATCCGAATTTAATAAAACGGCACAATGCCGACTTAAGTACAAGAGGACTGATACTCTAACTTTCTATGATTTGAACCCCTCCTGTGAGTCCAGTTTTAGATTCCGATGCTTAACTTCTGGTTTACTGTATCCCTTGGACCTTCTTATTGACGATGAAACACAGAAATTGCATCCGAATTTAATAGAAAATGCACAATGCTGACTTAAGTACAAGAGGACTGATACTCTAACTTTCTATGATTTGAACCTATCCTGTGAGTCCAGTTTTAGATTCCGATGCTTCAAACCGGGTTTACTGTATCCCTAGGACCCTGTTATTGACGATGAAACACAGAAATTGCATCCGAATTCAATATAAAAGGCACAATGCCGACTTAAGTGCAAGAGGACTGAATCTATAACTTTCTATGATTTGAACCTCTGCTGTGATTCCAGTTTTAGTTTCCGATGCTTCACTTAAGGTTTACTGTATCCCTTGGACCTTCTTATTGACGATGAAACACAGAAATTGCATTCGAATTTAAAACAAAATGCACAATGCCGACTTACGTACAAGAGGACTGAAACTCTAAGTTTCTATGATTTGAACCTCTGCTGTGAGTCCAGTTTTAGTTTCCGATGCTGAACTTCAGGTTTACTGTATCCCTTGGACCTTCTTATTGACGATGAACCACAGAAATTGCATCCGAATTTAATACAAAAGGCACAATGCCGACATAAGTACAAGAGGACTGAAACTCTAACTTTCTATGATTTGAACCTCTGCTGTGAGTCCAGTTTTAGTTTCCGATGCTTCACTTCAGGTTTACTGTATGCCTTGGACCTTCTTATTGACGATGAAACACAGAAATTGCATTCGAATTTAATACAAAAGGCACAATGCCGACTTACGTACAAGAGGACTGAAACTCTAACTTTCTATGATTTGAACCTCTGCTGTGAGTCCAATTTTAGTTTCCGATGCTTAACTTCAGGTTTACTGTATCCCTTGGGCCTTCTTATTGACGATGAAACACAGAAATTGCATCCGAATTTAATAAAAACGGCACAATGCCGACTTAAGTACAAGAGGACTGATACTCTAACTTTCTATGATTTGAACCCCTCCTGTGAGTCCAGTTTTAGATTCCGATGCTTAACTTCTGGTTTACTGTATCCCTTGGACCTTCTTATTGACGATGAAACACAGAAATTGCATTCGAATTTAATACAAAATGCACAATGCCGACTTACGTACAAGAGGACTGAAACTCTAACTTTCTATGATTTGAACCTCTGCTGTGAGTCCAGTTTTAGTTTCCGATGCTGAACTTCAGGTTTACTGTATCCCTTGGACCTTCTTATTGACGATGAAACACAGAAATTGCATTCGAATTTAATACAAAAGGCACAATGCCGACTTAAGCACAAGACGACTGAAACTGCAACTTTCTATGATTTTAACCTCTGCTGTGAGTCCAGTTTAAGTTTCCGATGCTTCACTTCAGGTTTACTGTATCCCATGGATCGTCTTATTGACGATGAAACACAGAAATTGCATTCGAATTTAATACAAAAGGCACAATGCCGACTTACGTACAAGAGGACTGAAACTCTAACTTTCTATGCTTTGAACCTCTGCTGTGAGTCCAGTTTTAGTTTCCGATGCTTAACTTCAGGTTTACTGTATCCCTTGGACCTTCTTATTGACGATGAAACACAGAAATTGCATCCGAATTTAATAAAAAAGGCACAATGCCGACTTAAGTACAAGAGGACTGATACTCTAACTTTCTATGATTTGAACCCCTCCTGTGAGTCCTGTTTTAGATTCCAATGCTTAACTTCTGGTTTACTGTATCCCTTGGACCTTCTTATTGACGATGAAACACACAAATTGAATCCGAGTTTAATACAAAAGGCACAATGCCGACTTAAGTACCAAAGGACTGATATTCTAACTATCTATGATTTGAACCTCTCCTGTGAGTCCAGTTTTAGATTCCGATGTTTCACTTCGGGTTTACTGTATCCCTTGGACCTTCTTATTGACGATGAAACAAAGAAATTGCATCGGAATTTAATACAAAAGGCACAATGCGCGACTTAAGTACAAGAGGACTGAAACTGTTAATTTCTATGATTTGAACCTCTGCTGTGAGTCCAGTTTCAGTTTCCGATGCTTCACTTAAGATTTGCTGTATCCCTTGGACCTTCTTATAGAAGATGCAACACAGAAATTGCATTCGAATTTAATACAAAAATCACTATGCCGACTTACGTACAAGAGGACTGAAACTCTAACTTTCTATGATTTGACCCTCTGCTGTGAGTCCAGTTTTAGTTTCCGATGCTTCACTTCAGGTTTACTGTATCCCTGGGACCTCCTTATTGACGATGAAAGACAGAAATTGCATCTGACTTTAATAAAAAAGGCACAATGCCGACTTAAGTACAAGAGGACAGATACTCTAACTTTCTATGATTTGAACCCCTCCTGTGAGTCCAGTTTTCGATTCCGATGCTTAACTTCAGGTTTACTGTATCCCTTGGACCTTCTTATTGACGATGAAACACAGAAATTGCATCCGAATTTAATAAAAAAGGCACAATGCCGACCTAAGTACATGAGGACTGATACTCTAACTATCTATGATTTGAACCCCTCCTGTGATTCCAGTTTTAGATTCCGATGCTTAACGTCAGGTTTCCTGTATCCCTTGGACCTTCTTATTGACGATGAAACACAGAAAGTGCATCCGAATTTAATACAAAAGGCACAATGCCGACTTAAGTACAAGAATACTGAAACTCTAACTTTCTATGCTTTTAACCTCTGCTGTGAGTCCAGTTTTAGTTTCCGATGCTTCACTTCAGGTATACTGTATCCCTTGGACCTTCTTATTGACGATAAAACATAGAAATTGCATCCGAAGTTAATACAAATGGCACAATGCCGACTTAAGTAGAAGAGGACTGAAACTGTAACTTTCTATGATTTAAACCTCTGCTGTGAGTCCAGTTAAAGTTTCCGATGCTTCACTTCAGGTTTACTGTATCCCTTGGACCTTCTTATTGACGATGAAACACAGAAATTGCATCCGAATTTAATACAAAATGCACAATGCCGACTTAAGTACAAGAGGACTGATACACTAACTTTCTATGATTTGAACCTCTGCTGTGAGTCCAGTTTAAGTTTCCGATGCTTCACTTCAGGTTTACTGTATCCCATGGATCGTCTTATTGACGATGAAACACAGAAATTGCATTCGAATTTAATACAAAAGGCACAATGCCGACTTACGTACAAGAGGACTGAAACTCTAACTTTCTATGCTTTGAACCTCTGCTGTGAGTCCAGTTTTAGTTTCCGATGCTTAACTTCAGGTTTACTGTATCCCTTGGACCTTCTTATTGACGATGAAACACAGAAATTGCATCCGAATTTAATAAAAAAGGCACAATGCCGACTTAAGTACAAAAGGACTGATACTCTAACTTTCTATGATTTGAACCCCTCCTGTGAGTCCTGTTTTAGATTCCAATGCTTAACTTCTGGTTTACTGTATCCCTTGGACCTTCTTATTGACGATGAAACACACAAATTGAATCCGAATTTAATACAAAAGGCACAATGCCGACTTAAGTACCAAAGGACTGATATTCTAACTATCTATGATTTGAACCTCTCCTGTGAGTCCAGTTTTAGATTCCGATGTTTCACTTCGGGTTTACTGTATCCCTTGGACCTTCTTATTGACGATGAAACAAAGAAATTGCATCGGAATTTAATACAAAAGGCACAATGCGCGACTTAAGTACAAGAGGACTGAAACTGTTAATTTCTATGATTTGAACCTCTGCTGTGAGTCCAGTTTCAGTTTCCGATGCTTCACTTAAGATTTGCTGTATCCCTTGGACCTTCTTATAGAAGATGCAACACAGAAATTGCATTCGAATTTAATACAAAATGCACAATGCCGACTTACGTACAAGAGGACTGAAACTCTAAGTTTCTATGATTTGAACCTCTGCTGTGAGTCCAGTTTTAGTTTCCGATGCTGAACTTCAGGTTTACTGTATCCCTTGGACCTTCTTATTGACGATGAACCACAGAAATTGCATCCGAATTTAATACAAAAGGCACAATGCCGACATAAGTACAAGAGGACTGAAACTCTAACTTTCTATGATTTGAACCTCTGCTGTGAGTCCAGTTTTAGTTTCCGATGCTTCACTTCAGGTTTACTGTATCCCTTGGACCTTCTTATTGACGATGAAACACAGAAATTGCATTCGAATTTAATACAAAAGGCACAATGCCGACTTACGTACAAGAGGACTGAAACTCTAACTTTCTATGATTTGAACCTCTGCTGTGAGTCCAATTTTAGTTTCCGATGCTTAACTTCAGGTTTACTGTATCCCTTGGGCCTTCTTATTGACGATGAAACACAGAAATTTCATCCGAATTTAATAAAAAAGGCACAATGCCGACTTAAGTACAAGAGGACTGATACTCTAACTTTCTATGATTTGAACCCCTCCTGTGAGTCCAGTTTTAGATTCCGATGCTTAACTTCTGGTTTACTGTATCCCTTGGACCTTCTTATTGACGATGAAACACAGAAATTGCATTCGAATTTAATACAAAATGCACAATGCCGACTTACGTACAAGAGGACTGAAACTCTAACTTTCTATGATTTGAACCTCTGCTGTGAGTCCAGTTTTAGTTTCCGATGCTGAACTTCAGGTTTACTGTATCCCTTGGACCTTCTTATTGACGATGAAACACAGAAATTGCATTCGAATTTAATACAAAAGGCACAATGCCGACTTAAGTACAAGAGGACTGAAACTGCAACTTTCTATGATTTTAACCTCTGCTGTGAGTCCAGTTTAAGTTTCCGATGCTTAACTTCAGGTTTACTGTATCCCTTGGACCTTCTTGTTGACGATGAAACACAGAAATTGCATCCGAATTTAATAAAAAAGGCACAATGCCGACTTAAGTACCAAAGGACTGATATTCTAACTATCTATGATTTGAACCTCTCCTGTGAGTCCAGTTTTAGATTCCGATGCTTCACTTCGGGTTTACTGTATCCCTTGGACCCTCTTATTGACGATGAAACATAGAAATTGCATCCGAATTTAATACAAAAGGCATAATGCCGACTTAAGTACAAGAGGACTGAAACTCTAATTTTCTATGAATTGAACCTCTGCTGTGAGTCCAGTTTCAGTTTCCGATGCTTGACTTCAGGTTTACTGTATCCCTTGGACCTTCTTATTGACGATGATACACACAAATTGCTTCCGAGTTTAATACAAAAGGCACAATGCCGACTTACGTACAAGAGGACTGAAACTCTAACTTTCTATGAATTGAACCTCTGCTGTGAGTCCAGTTTTAGTTTCCGATGCTTCTCTTCACATTTACTGTATCCCTGGGACCTTCTTATTCACGATGAAACACAGAAATTGCATCCGAATTTAATAAAAAAGGCATAATGCCGACTTAAATACACGAGGACTGATACTCTAACTTTCTATGATTTGAACCCCTCCTGTTGAGTCCAGTTTTAGATTCCGATGCTTAACTTCAGGTTTACTGTATCCCTTGGACCTTCTTATTGACGATGAAACACAGAAATTGCATCCGAATTTAATAAAAAAGGCACAATGCCGACTTAAGTACAAGAGGACTGATGCTCTAACTTTCTATGATTTGAACCCCTCCTGTGAGTCCAGTTTAAGATTCCGATGCTTAACTTCAAGTTTACTGTATCCCTTGGACCTTCTTATTGACGATGAAACACCGAAATTGCATCCGAATTTAATACAAAAGGCACAAAGCCGACTTAAATACAAGAGGACTGATACTCTAACTTTCTATGATTTGAAGCTCTCCTGTGAGTCCAGTTTTAGATTTCGATGCTTCACTTCAGGTTTGCTGTATCCCTTGGACCCTCTTATTGACGATGAAACACAGAAATTTCATCCGAATTTAATACAAAAGGCACAATGCCGACTTAAGTACAAGAGGACTGAAACTCTAACTTTCTATGATTTCAACCTCTGCTGTGAGTCCAGTTTTAGTTTCCGATGCTTCACTTCAGGTTTACTGTATCCCTTGGACCTTCTTATTGACGATGAAACACAGAAATTGCATCCGAATTTAATACAAAAGCACAATGCCGACTTAAGTACAAGAGGACTGATACTCTAACTTTCTATGATTTGAACCTCTGCTGTGAGTCCAGTTTTAGTTTCCGATATTTCACGTCAGGTTTACTGTATCCCTTGGACCTTCTTATTGACGATGAAACACAGAAATTGCATCCGAAATTAATAAAAAAGGCAGAATGACGACTTAAGTACAAGAGAACTGGTACTCTAACTTTCTATGATTTGAACCCCTCCAGTGAGTCCAGTTTTAGATTCCGATGCTTAACTTCAGGTTTACTGTACCCTTGGACCTTCTTATTGACGATGAAACACAGAAATTGCATCCGAATTTAATACAAAATTCACAATGCCGACTTGAGTACAAGAGGACTGAAACTATAACCTTCTATGTTTTGAACCTATGCTGTGAGTTCAGTTGTAGTTTCCGATGCTTGACTTCAGGTTTACTGTATCCCTTGTACCTTCTTATTGACGATGAAACACAGAAATTGCATCCGAATTTAATACAAAAGGCACAATGCCGACTTAAGTACAAGAGGACTGAAACTCTAACTTTCTATGATTTGAACCTCTGCTGTGAGTCCAGTTTTAGTTTCCGATGCTTAACTTCAGGTTTACTGTATCCCTTGGACCTTCTTATTGACGATGAAACACAGAAATTGCATCCGAAATTTATAAAAAAGGCACAATGCCGACTTAAGTACAAGAGGACTGATACTCTAACTTTCTATGATTTGAACCCCTCCTGTGAGTCCAGTTTTAGATTCCGATGCTTAACTTCAGGTTTACTGTATCCCTTGGACCTTCTTATTGACGATGAAACACCGAAATTGCATCCGAATTTAATACAAAAGGCACAATGCCGATTTAAATACAAGAGGACTGATACTCTAACTTTCTATGATTTGAAGCTCTCCTGTGAGTCCAGTTTTAGATTCCGATGCTTCACTTCAGGTTTGCTGTATCCCTTGGACCCTCTTATTGACGATGAAACACAGGAATTTCATCCGAATTTAATACAAAAGGCACAATGCCGACTTAAGTACAAGAGGACTGAAACTCTAACTTTCAATGTTTTGAACCTCTGCTGTGAGTCCAGTTTTAGTTTCCGATGCTTCACTTCAGGTTTACTGTATCCCTTGGACCTTCTTATTGACGATGAAACACAGAAATTGCATTCGAATTTAATACAAAAGGCACAATGCCGACTTAAGTTCAACAGGACTGAAACTCTAACTTTCTATGATTTGAACCTCTGCTGTGAGTCCAGTTTTAGTTTCCGATGCTTCACTTCAGGTTTACTGTTTCCCTTGGACCTTCTTATTGACGATGAAACACAGAAATTGCATCCGAATTTAATACAAAAGGCACAATGCCGACTTAAGGACAAGAGGGCTGATACTCTAACTTTCTATGATTTGAACCTCTGCTGTGAGTCCAGTTTTAGTTTCCGATGCTTCACGTCACGTTTACTGTATCCCTTGGACCTTCTTATTGACGATGAAACACAGAAAGTGCATCCGAAATTAATAAAAAAGGCACAATGCCGACTTAAGGACATGAGGACTGGTACTCTAACTTTCTACGATTTGAACCCCTCCTGTGAGTACAGTTTTAGATTCCGATGCTTAACTTCAGGTTTACTGTATCCCTTGGACCTTCTTATTGACGATGAAACACAGAAATTGCATCCGAATTTAATACAAAATTCACAATGGCGACTTAAGTACAAGTGGACTGAAGCTGTAACTTTCTATGATCTGAACCACTGCTGTGAGACCAGTTTTAGATTCCGATGCTTAACTTCAGGTTTACTGTATCCCTTGGACCTTCTTATTGACGATGAAACACAGAAATTGGATCCGAATTTAATACAAAATGCACAATGCCGACTTAAGTACAAGAATACTAATACTCTAACTTTCTATGACTTGAACGCCTCCTGTGAGTCCAGTTTTAGATTCCGATGCTTAACTTCTGGTTTACTGTATCCCTTGGACCTTCTTATTGACGATGAAACACAGAAATTGCATCCGAATTTAATACAAAAGGCACAATGCCGACTTAAGTACAAGAGGACTGAAACTCTAACTTTCTATGATTTGAACCTCTGCTGTGAGTCCAGTTTTAGTTTATGATGCTTCACTTCAGGTTTACTGTATCCCTTGGACCTTCTTATTGACAATGAAACACAGAAATTGCTTCCGAATTTAATAAAAAAGGCACAATGCCGACTGAAGTACAAGAGGACTGATACTCTAACTTTCTATGATTTGATCCCCTCCTGTGAGTCCAGTTTTAGTTTCCGATGCTTCACTTCAGGTTTACTGTATCCCTTGGATCTTCTTATTGACGATGAAACACAGAAATTGCATCCGAATTTAATAAAAAAGCACAATGCCGACTTAAGTACAAGAGGACTGATACTATAACTTTCTATGATTTGAACCCCTCCTGTGAGTCCAGTTTTAGATTCCAATGCTTAACTTCTGGTTTACTGTATCCCTTGGACCTTCTTATTGACGATGAAACACAGTAATTGCATCCGAATTTAATACAAAAGGCAGAATGCCGACTTAAGTACCAAAGGACTCATATTCTAACTATCTATGATTTGAACCTCTCCTGTGAGTCCCGTTTTAGATTCCGATGCTTCACTTCGGGTTTACTGTATCCCTTGGACCCTCTTATTGACGATGAAACACAGAAATTGCATCCGAATTTAATACAAAAGGCACAATGCTGACTTAAGTACAGGAGGACTGAAACTCTAATTTTCTATGAATTGAACCTCTGCTGTGAGTCCAGTTTTAGTTTATGATGCTTCACTTCAGGTTTACTGTATCCCTTGGACATTCTTATTGACGATGAAACACAGAAATTGCTTCCGAATTTAATAAAAAATTCACAATGCCGACTGAAGTACAAGAGGACTGATACCCTAACTTTCTATGATTTGAACCCCTCCTGTGAGTCCAGTTTTAGTTTCCGATGCTTCACTTCAGGTTTACTGTATCCCTTGGATCTTCTTATTGACGATTAAACACAGAAATTGCATCCGAAATTAATAAAAAAGGCACAATGCCGACTTAAGTACAAGAGAACTGGTACTCTAACTTTCTATGATTTGAACCCCTCCTGTGAGTCCAGTTTTAGATTCCGATGCTTAACTTCAGGTTTACTGTACCCTTGGACCTTCTTATTGACGATGAAACACAGAAATTTAATCCGAATTTAATACAAAAGGCACAATGCCGACTTGAGTACAAGAGGACTGAAACTATAACTTTCTATGTTTTGAACCTACGCTGTGAGTCCAGTTTTAGTTTCCGATGCTTGACTTCAGGTTTACTGCATCCCTTGGACCTTTTTATTGACGATGAAACACAGAAATTGCATCCGAATTTAATACAAAATGCACAATGCCGACTTAAGTACAAGAGGACTGAAACTCTAACTTTCTATGATTTGAACCCCTCCTGTGAGTCCAGTTTTAGATTCCGATGCTTAACTTCAGGTTTACTGTATCCCTTGGACCTTCTTATTGACGATGAAACACAGAAATTGCATCCGAATTTAATACAAAAGGCACAATGCCGACTTAAGTACAAGAGGACTGATACTCTAACTTTCTATGATTTGAACCTCTCCTGTGAGTCCAGTTTTAGATTCCGATGCTTCACTTCAGGTTTACTGTATCCCTTGGACCCTCTTATTTCGATGAAACACAGAAATTGCATCCTAATTTAATACAAAAGGCACAATGCCGACTTAAGTACAAGAGGACTGAAACTCTAACTTTCTATGATTTGAACCCCTCCTGTGTGTCCAGTTTTAGTTTCCGATGCTTCACTTCTGGTTTACTGTATCCCTTGGACCTTCTTATTGCCGATGAAACACAGAAATTGCATCCGAATGTAATTCAAAAGGCACAATGCCGACTTAAGTTCAAGAGGACTGAAACTCTAACTTTCTATGATTTGAACCTCAGCTGTGAGTCCAGTTTTAGTTTCCGATGCTTCACTTCAGGTTTACTTTTTCCCTTGGACCTTCTTATTGACGATGAAACACAGATATTCCATCTGAATTTAATACAAAGGCACAATGGCGACTTAAGTACAAGAGGACTGATACTCTAACTTTCTATGATTTGAACCTCTGCTGTGAGTCCAGTTTTAGTTTCCGATGCTTCACGTCAGGTTTACTGTATCCCTTGCACCTTCTTATTGACGATCAAACACACAAATTGCATCCGAAATTAATAAAAAAGGCACAATGCCGACTTAAGTACAAGAGGACTGGTACTCTAACTTTCTATGATTTGAACCCCTCCTGTGAGTCCAGTGTTAGATTCCGATGCTTAACTTCAGGTTTACTGTATCCCTTGGACCTTCTTATTGACGATGAAACACAGAAATTGCATCCGAATTTAATACAAAAGGCACAATGCCGACTTAAGTACAAGTGGACTGAAACTGTAACTTTCTATGATCTGAACCACTGCTGTGAGACCAGTTTTAGATTCCGATGCTTAACTTCAGGTTTACTGTATCCCTTGGACCTTCTTATTGACGATGATACACAGAAATTGGATCCGGATTTAATACAAAAGGCACAATGCCGACTTAAGTACAAGAAGACTAATACTCTAACTTTCTATGATTTGAACCCCTCCTGTGAGTCCAGTTTTAGATTCCGATGCTTAACTTCTGGTTTACTGTATCCCTTGGACCTTCTTATTGACGATGAAACACAGAAATTGCATCCGAATTTAATACAAAAGGCACAATGCCGACTTAAGTACCAAAGGACTGATATTCTAACTATCTATGATTTAAACCTCTCCTGTGAGTCCCGTTTTAGATTCCGATGCTTCACTTCGGGTTTACTGTATCCCTTGGACCCTCTTATTGACGATGAAACACAGAAATTGCATCCGAATTTAATACAAAAGGCACAATGCCGACTTAATTACAAGAGGACTGAAACTCTAATTTTCTATGAATTGAACCTCTGCTGTGAGTCCAGTTTTAGTTTCCGATGCTTCACTTCAGGTTTACTGTATCCCTTGGACCTTCTTATTGACGATGAAACACACAAATTGCATCCGAGTTTAATACAAAAGGCACAATGCCGACTTACGTACAAGAGGACTGAAACTCTAACTTTCTATGAATTGAACCTCTGCTGTGACTCCAGTTTTAGTTTCCGATGCTTCACTTCACATTTACTGTATCCCTGGGACCTTCTTATTGACGATGAAACACAGATATTGCATCCGAATTTAATAAAAAAGGCACAATGCCGACTTAAGTACAAGAGGACTGATACTCTAACTTTCTATGATTTGAACCCCTCCTGTTGAGTCCAGTTTTAGATTCCGATGCTTAACTTCAGGTTTACTGTATCCCTTGGACCTTCTTATTGACGATGAAACACAGAAATTGCATCCGAATTTAATAAAAAAGGCACAATGCCGACTTAAGTACAAGAGGACTGATGCTCTAACTTTCTATGATTTGAACCCCTCCTGTGAGTCCAGTTTTAGATTCCGATGCTTAACTTCAGGTTTACTGCATCCCTTGGACCTTCTTATTGACGATGAAACACCGAAATTGCATCCGAATTTAATACAAAAGGCACAATGCCGACTTAAATACAAGAGGACTGATACTCTAACTTTCTATGATTTCAAGCTCTCCTGTGAGTCCAGTTTTAGATTCCGATGCTTCACTTCAGGTTTGCTGTATCCCTTGGACCCTCTCATTGACGATGAAACACAGAAATTGCATCCGAATTTAATACAAAAGGCACAATGCCGACTTAAGTACAAGAGGACAGAAACTCTAACTTTCAATGATTTGAACCTCTGCTGTGAGTCCAGTTTTAGTTTCCGATGCTTCACTTCTGGTTTACTGTATCCCTTGGACCTTCTTATTGACGATGAAACACAGAAATTGCATTCGAATTTAATACAAAAGGCACAATGCCGACTTAAGTACAAGAGGACTGAAGCTCTAACTTTCTATGATTTCAACCTCTGCTGTGAGTCCAGTTTTAGTTTCCGATGCTTCACTTCAGGTTTACTGTATCCCTTGGACCTTCTTATTGACGATGAAACACAGAAATTGCATCCGAATTTAATACAAAAGCACAATGCCGACTTAGGTACAAGAGGACTGACACTCTAACTTTCTATGATTTGAACCTCTGCTGTGAGTCCAGTTTTATTTTCCGATACTTCACGCCAGATTTACTGTATCCCTTGGACCTTCTTATTGACGATGAAACACAGAAATTGCATCCGAAATTAATAAAAAAGGCACAATGCCGACTTAAGTACAAGAGAACTGGTACTCTAACTTTCTATGAATTGAACCACTCCTGTGAGTCCAGTTTTAGATTCCGATGCTTAACTTCAGGTTTACTGTACCCTTGGACCTTCTTATTGACGATGAAACACAGAAATTGCATCCGAATTTAATACAAAAGGCACAATGCCGACTTAAGTACAAGAGGACTGAAACTATAACTTTCTATGCTTTGAACCTTTGCTGTGAGTCCAGTTTTAGTTTCCGATGCTTGACTTCAGGTTTACTGTATCCCTTGGACCTTCTTATTGACGATGAAACACAGAAATTGCATCCGAATTTAATACAAAAGGCACAATGCCGACTTAAGTACAAGAGGACTGAAACTCTAACTTTCTATGATTTGAACCTCTGCTGTGAGTCCAGTTTTAGATTCCGATGCTTAACTTCAGGTTTACTGTATCCCTTGGACCTTCTTATTGACGATGAAACACAGAAATTGCATCCGAATTTAATACAAAAGACACAATGCCGACTTAAGTACAAGAGGACTGATACTCTAACTTTCTATGATTTGAACCTCTCCTGTGAGTCCAGTTTTAGATTCCGATGCTTCACTTCAGGTTTACTGTATCCCTTGGACCCTCTTATTTCGATGAAACACAGAAATTGCGTACGAATTTAATACAAAAGGCACAATGCCGACTTAAGTACAAGAGGACTGAAACTCTAACTTTCTATGATTTGAACCCCTCCTGTGAGTCCAGTTTTAGTTTCCGATGCTTCACTTCAGGTTTACTGTATCCCTTGGACCTTCTTATTGACGATGAAACACACTAATTGCATCCGAAAGTAACACAAAAGGCACAATGCCGACTTAAGAACAAGAGGACTGAAACTCTAACTTTCTATGATTTGAACCTCTGCTGTGAGTCCAGTTTTAGTTTCCGATGCTTCACTTCAGGTTTACGGATTCACTTGGACCTTATTATTGACGATGAAACACAGAAATTGCATCCGAATTTAATACAAAAGGCACAATGCCGACTTAAGCACAAGAGGACTGATACTCTAACATTCTATGATTTGAACCTCTGCTGTGAGTCCAGTTATAGTTTCCGATGCTTCACGTCAGGTTTACTGTATCCCTTGGACCTTCTTATTGACGATGAAACACAGAAATTGCATCCGAAATTAATAAAAAAGGCACAATGCCGACTTAAGTACAAGAGGACTGGTACTCTAACTTTCTATGATTTGAACCCCTCCTGTGAGTCCAGTTTTAGATTCCGATGCTTAACTTCAGGTTTACTGTATCCCTTGGACCTTCTTATTGACGATGAAACACAGAAATTGCATCCGAATTTAATACAAAAGGCACAATGCCGACTTAAGTACAAGTGGACTGAAACTGTAACTTTCTATGACTGAACCACTGCTGTGAGACCGGTTTTAGATTCCGATGCTTAACTTCAGGTTTACTGTATCCCTTGGACCTTCTTATTGACGATGAAACACAGAAATTGGATCCGAATTTAATACAAAAGGCACAATGCCGACTTAAGTACAAGAATACTAATACTCTAACTTTCTATGATTTGAACCCCTCCTGTGAGTCCAGTTTTAGATTCCGATGCTTAACTTCTGGTTTACTGTATCCCTTGGACCTTCTTATTGACGATGAAGCACAGAAATTGCATCCGAATTTAATACAAAAGGCACAATGCCGACTTAAGTACAAGAGGACTGACACTCTAACTTTCTATGATTTGAACCTCTGCTGTGAGTCCAGTTTTAGTTTCCGATGCTTCACTTCAGGTTAACTGTATCCCTTGGATCTTCTTATTGACGATGAAACACAGAAATAGCATTCGAATTTAATACAAAAGTCACAGTGCCGACTTAAGTACAAGAGAACTGAAACTCTTCCTTTCTATGATTTGAACCTCTGCTGTGAGTCCAGTTTTAGTTTCCGATGTTTCACTTCAGGTTTACTGTATCCCTTGGACCTTCTTATTGACGAAGAAACACAGAAATTGCATCCGAATTGAATACAAAAGGCACAATGCCGACTTAAGCACTACAGGACTGACACTCTAAATTTCTATGATTTGAACCTCTGCTGTGATTCCAGTTTTAGTTTCCGATGCTTCACTTCAGGTTTACGGTATCCCTTGGACCTTCTTATTGACGATGAAACACAGAAATTGCATCCGAATTTAATACAAAAGGCACAATGCCGACTTAAGTACAAGGGGACTGATACTCTAACTTTCTATGATCTGAACCTCTGCTGTGAGTCCAGTTTTAGTTTCCGATGCTTCACTTCAGGTTTACTGTATCCCTTGGACCTTCTTATTGACGATGAAACACAGAAATTGCATCCGAATTTAATAAAAAAAGGCACAATGCCGACTTAAGTACAAGAGGACTGATACTCTAACTTTCTATGATTTGAACCCCTCCTGTGAGTCCAGTTTTAGATTCCGATGCTTAACTTCAGGTTTACTGTATCCCTTGGACCTTCTTATTGACGATGAAACACAGAAATTGCATCCGAATTTAATAAAAACGACACAATGCCGACTTAAGTACAAGAGGACTGATACTCTAACTTTCTATGATTTGAACCCCTCCTGTGAGTCCAGTTTTAGTTTCCGATGCTTCACTTAAGGTTTACTGTATCCCTTGGACCTTCTTACTGACGATGAAACACAGAAATTGCATCCGAATTTAATAAAAAGGCACAATGACGACTTAAGTACAAGAGGACTGATACTCTAACTTTCTATGATTTGAACCCCTCCTGTGAGTCCAGTTTTAGATTCCGATGCTTAACGTCTGGTTTACTGTATCCCTTGGACCTTCCTATTGACGATGAAACACAGAAATTGCATCCGAATTTAATACAAAATGCACAATGCCGACTTAAGTACAAGAGGACTGATACTCTAACTTTCTATGATTTGAACCTCTCCTGTGAGTCCAGTTTTAGATTTCGATGCTTCACTTCGGGTTTACTGTATCCCTTGGACCCTCATATTGACGATGAAACACAGAAATTGCATCCGAATTCAATACAAAAATCACAATGACGACTTAAGTACAAGAGGACTGAAACTCTAACTTTCATTGATGTGAACCACTGCTGTGAGTCCAGTTTTAGTTTCCGATGCTTCATGACAGTTTTACTGTATACCTTGGACCTTCTCATTGACGATGAAACACAGAAATTGCATCCGAATATAATACAAAAGGCACAATGCCGACTTAAGTACAAGAGGACTGATACTCTAACTTTCTATGATTTGAACCTCTGCTGTGAGTCCAGTTTCAGTTTCCGATGCTTCACGTCAGGTTTACTGTATCCCTTGGACCTTCTTATTGACGATGAAACACAGAAATTGCATTCGAATCTAATACAAAAGGCACAATGCCGACTTAAGTACAACAGGACTGAAACTCTAACTTTCTATGATTTGCACATCTGCTGTGAGTCCAGTTTTAGTTTCCGATGCTTCACTTCAGGTTTACTGTTTCCCTTGGACCTTCTTATTGACGATGAAACACAGAAATTGCATCCGAATTTAATACAAAATGCACAATGCCGACTTAAGGACAAGAGGACTGATACTCTAACTTTCTATGATTTGAACCTCTGCTGTGAGTCCAGTTTTAGTTTCCGATGCTTCACGTCAGGTTTACTGTATCCCTTGGACCTTCTTATTGACGATGAAACACAGAAATTGCATCCGAAATTAATAAAAAAGGCACAATGCCGGCTTAAGGACAAGAGGACTGGTACTCTAACTTTCTACGATTTGAACCCCTCCTGTGAGTCCAGTTTTAGATTCCGATGCTTAACTTCAGGTTTACTGTATCCCTTGGTCCTTCTTATTGACGATGAAACACAGATATTGCATCCGAATTTAATACAAAATTCACAATGCCGACTTAAGTACATGTGGACTGAAACTGTAACTTTCTATGATCTGAACCACTGCTGTGAGACCAGTTTTAGATTCCGATGCTTAACTTCAGGTTTACTGTATCCCTTGGACCTTCTTATTGACGATGAAACACAGAAATTGGATCCGAATTTAATACAAAATGCACAATGCCGACTTAAGTACAAGAATACTAATACTCTAACTTTCTATGACTTGAACCCCTCCTGTGAGTCCAGTTTTAGATTCTGATGCTTAACTTCTGGTTTACTGTATCCCTTGGACCTTCTTATTGACGATGAAACACAGAAATTGCATCCGAATTTAATACAAAAGGCACAATGCCGACTTAAGTACAAGAGGACTGAAACTCTAACTTTCTATGATTTGAACCTCTGCTGTGAGTCCAGTTTTAGTTTATGATGCTTCACTTCAGGTTTACTGTATCCCTTGGACCTTCTTATTGACAATGAAACACAGAAATTGCTTCCGAATATAATAAAAAAGGCACAATGCCGACTGAAGTACAAGAGGACTGATACTCTAACTTTCTATGATTTGATCCCCTCCTGTGAGTCCAGTTTTAGTTTCCGATGCTTCACTTCAGGTTTACTGTATCCCTTTGATCTTCTTATTGACGATGAAACACAGAAATTGCATCCGAATTTAATAAAAAAGCACAATGCCGACTTAAGTACAAGAGGACTGATACTCTAACTTTCTATGATTTGAACCCCTCCTGTGAGTCCAGTTTTAGATTCCAATGCTTAACTTCTGGTTTACTGTATCCCTTGGACCTTCTTATTGACGATGAAACACAGTAATTGCATCCGAATTTAATACAAAAGGCAGAATGCCGACTTAAGTACCAAAGGACTGATATTCTAACTATCTATGATTTGAACCTCTCCTGTGAGTCCCGTTTTAGATTCCGATGCTTCACTTCGGGTTTACTGTATCCCTTGGACCCTCTTATTGACGATGAAACACAGAAATTGCATCCGAATTTAATACAAAAGGCACAATGCTGACTTAAGTACAAGAGGACTGAAACTCTAATTTTCTATGAATTGAACCTCTGCTGTGAGTCCAGTTTTAGTTTATGATGCTTCACTTCAGGTTTACTGTATCCCTTGGACCTTCTTATTGACGATGAAACACAGAAATTGCTTCCGAATTTAATAAAAAATTCACAATGCCGACTGAAGTACAAGAGGACTGATACCCTAACTTTCTTTGATTTGAACCCCTCCTGTGAGTCCAGTTTTAGTTTCCGATGCTTCACTTCAGGTTTACTGTATCCCTTGGATCTTCTTATTGACGATTAAACACAGAAATTGCATCCGAAATTAATAAAAAAGGCACAATGCCGACTTAAGTACAAGAGAACTGGTACTCTAACTTTCTATGATTTGAACCCCTCCTGTGAGTCCAGTTTTAGATTCCGATGCTTAACTTCAGGTTTACTGTACCCTTGGACCTTCTTATTGACGATGAAACACAGAAATTGAATCCGAATTTAATACAAAAGGCACAATGCCGACTTGAGTACAAGAGGACTGAAACTATAACTTTCTATGTTTTGAACCTATGCTGTGAGTCCAGTTTTAGTTTCCGATGCTTGACTTCAGGTTTACTGCATCCCTTGGACCTTTTTATTGACGATGAAACACAGAAATTGCATCCGAATTTAATACAAAAGGCACAATGCCGACTTAAGTACAAGAGGACTGAAACTCTAACTTTCTATGATTTGAACCCCTCCTGTGAGTCCAGTTTTAGATTCCGATGCTTAACTTCAGGTTTACTGTATCCCTTGGACCTTCTTATTGACGATGAAACACAGAAATTGCATCCGAATTTAATACAAAAGGCACAATGCCGACATAAGTGCAAGAGGACTGATACTCTAACTTTCTATGATTTGAACCTCTCCTGTGAGTCCAGTTTTAGATTCCGATGCTTCACTTCAGGGTTACTGTATCCCTTGGACCCTCTTATTTCGATGAAACACAGAAATTGCATCCGAATTTAATACAAAATTCACAATGCCGACTTAAGTACAAGAGGACTGAAACTCTAACTTTCTATGATTTGAACCCCTCCTGTGAGTCCAGTTTTAGTTTCCGATGCTTCACTTCTGGTTTACTGTATCCCTTGGACCTTCTTATTGAAGATGAAACACAGAAATTGCATCCGAATGTAATTCAAAAGGCACAATGCCGACTTAAGTTCAAGAGGACTGAAACTGTAACTTTCTATGATTTGAACCTCAGCTGTGAGTCCAGTTTTAGTTTCCGATGCTTCACTTCAGGTTTACTTTTTCCCTTGGACCATCTTATTGACGATGAAACACAGAAATTGCATCCGAATTTAATACAAAAGGCACAATGCCGACTTAAGTACAAGAGGACTGATACTCTAACTTTCTATGATTTGAACCTCTGCTGTGAGTCCAGTTTTAGTTTCCGATGCTTCACGTCAGGTTTACTGTATCCCTTGGACCTTCTTATTGACGATCAAACACAGAAATTGCATCCGAAATTAATGAAAAAGGCACAATGCCGACTTAAGTACAAGAGGACTGAAACTCTTTCTATGATTTGAACCCCTCCTGTGAGTCCAGTGTTAGATTCCGATGCTTAACTTCAGGTTTACTGTATCCCTTGGACCTTCTTAGTGACGATGAAACACAGAAATTGCATCCGAATTTAATACAAAAGGCACAATGCCGACTTAAGTACAAGTGGACTGAAACTGTAACTTTCTATGATCTGAACCACTGCTGTGAGACCAGTTTTAGATTCCGATGCTTAACTTCAGGTTTACTGTATCCCTTGGACCTTCTTATTGACGATGATACACAGAAATTGGATCCGGATTTAATACAAAAGGCACAATGCCGACTTAAGTACAAGAAGACTAATACTCTAACTTTCTATGATTTGAACCCCTCCTGTGAGTCCAGTTTTAGATTCCGATGCTTAACTTCTGGTTTACTGTATCCCTTGGACCTTCTTATTGACGATGAAACACAGAAATTGCATCCGAATTTAATACAAAAGGCACAATGCCGACTTAAGTACCAAAGGACTGGTATTCTAACTATCTATGATTTAAACCTCTCCTGTGAGTCCCGTTTTAGATTCCGATGCTTCACTTCGGGTTTACTGTATCCCTTGGACCCTCTTATTGACGATGAAACACAGAAATTGCATCCGAATTTAATACAAAAGGCACAATGCCGACTTAAGTACAAGAGGACTGAAACTCTAATTTTCTATGAATTGAACCTCTGCTCTGAGTCCAGTTTTAGTTTCCGATGCTTCACTTCAGGTTTACTGTATCCCTTGGACCTTCTTATTGACGATGAAACACACAAATTGCATCCGAGTTTAATACAAAAGGCACAATGCCGACTTACGTACAAGAGGACTGAAACTCTAACTTTCTATGATTTGAACCTCTGCTGTGACTCCAGTTTTAGTTTCCGATGCTTCACTTCACATTTACTGTATCCCTGGGACCTTCTTATTGACGATGAAACACAGATATTGCATCCGAATTTAATAAAAAAGGCACAATGCCGACTTAAGTACAAGAGGACTGATGCTCTAACTTTCTATGATTTGAACCCCTCCTGTGAGTCCAGTTTTAGATTCCGATGCTTAACTTCAGGTTTACTGCATCCCTTGGACCTTCTTATTGACGATGAAACACCGAAATTGCATCCGAATTTAATACAAAAGGCACAATGCCGACTTAAATACAAGAGGACTGATACTCTAACTTACTATGATTTCAAGCTCTCCTGTGAGTCCAGTCTTAGATTCGGATGCTTCACTTCAGGTTTGCTGTATCCCTTGGACCCTCTTATTGACGATGAAACACAGAAATTGCATCCGAATTAATACAAAAGGCACAATGCCGACTTAAGTACAAGAGGACAGAAACTCTAACTTTCAATGATCTGAACCTCTGCTGTGAGTCCAGTTTTAGTTCCCGATGCTTCACTTCTGGTTTACTGTATCCCTTGGACCTTCTTATTGACGATGAAACACAGAAATTGCATTCGAATTTAATACAAAAGGCACAATGCCGACTTAAGTACAAGAGGACTGAAGCTCTAACTTTCTATGATTTCAACCTCTGCTGTGAGTCCAGTTTTAGTTTCCGATGCTTCACTTCAGGTTTACTGTATCCCTTGGACCTTCTTATTGACGATGAAACACAGAAATTGCATCCGAATTTAATACAAAAGCACAATGCTGACTTAAGTACAAGAGGACTGACACTCTAACTTTCTATGATTTGAACCTCTGCTGTGAGTCCAGTTTTATTTTCCGATACTTCACGTCAGATTTACTGTATCCCTTGGACCTTCTTATTGACGATGAAACACAGAAATTGCATCCGAAATTAATAAAAAAGGCACAATGCCGACTTAAGTACAAGAGAACTGGTACTCTAACTTTCTATGATTTGAACCCCTCCTGTGAGTCCAGTTTTAGATTCCGATGCTTAACTTCAGGTTTACTGTACCCTTGGACCTTCTTATTGACGATGAAACACAGAAATTGCATCCGAATTTAATACAAAGGGCACAATGCCGACTTGAGTACAAGAGGACTGAAACTATAACTTTCTATGCTTTGAACCTTTGCTGTGAGTCCAGTTTTAGTTTCCGATGCTTGACTTCAGGTTTACTGTATCCCTTGGACCTTCTTATTGACGATGAAACACAGAAATTGCATCCGAATTTAATAGAAAAGGCACAATGCCGACTTAAGTACAAGAGGACTGAAACTCTAACTTTCTATGATTTGAACCTCTGCTGTGAGTCCAGTTTTAGATTCCGATGCTTAACTTCAGGTTTACTGTATCCCTTGGACCTTCTTATTGACGATGAAACACAGAAATTGCATCCGAATTTAATGTAGAAGGCACAATGCCGCCTTAAGTACAAGAGGACTGATACTCTAACTTTCTATGATTTGAACCTCTCCTGTGAGTCCAGTTTTAGATTCCGATGCTTCACGTCAGGTTTACTGTATCCCTTAGACCCTCTTATTTCGATGAAACACAGAAATTGCATACGAATTTAATACAAAAGGCACAATGCCGACTTAAGTACAAGAGGACTGAAACTCTAACTTTCTATGATTTGAACCCCTCCTGTGAGTCCAGTTTTAGTTTCCGATGCTTCACTTCAGGTTTACTGTATCCCTTGGACCTTCTTATTGACGATGAAACACAGAAATTGCATCCGAATGTAACACAAAAGGCACAATGCCGACTTAAGAACAAGAGGACTGAAACTCTAACTTTCTATGATTTGAACCTCTGCTGTGAGTCCAGTTTTAGTTTCCGATGCTTCACTTCAGGTTTACGGATTCACGTGGACCTTCTTATTGACGATGAAACACAGAAATTGCATCCGAATTTAATACAAAAGGCACAATGCCGACTTAAGCACAAGCGGACTGATACTCTAACTTTCTATGATTTGAACCTCTGCTGTGAGTCCAGTTATAGTTTCCGATGCTTCACGTCAGGTTTACTGTATCCCTTGGACCTTCTTATTGACGATGAAACACAGAAATTGCATCCGAAATTAATAAAAAAGGCACAATGCCGACTTAAGTACAAGAGGACTGGTACTCTAACTTTCTATGATTTGAACCCCTCCTGTGAGTCCAGTTTTAGATTCCGATGCTTAACTTCAGGTTTACTGTATCCCTTGGACCTTCTTATTGACGATGAAACACAGAAATTGCATCCGAATTTAATACAAAAGGCACAATGCCGACTTAAGTACAAGTGGACTGAAACTGTAACTTTCTATGATCTGAACCACTGCTGTGAGACCGGTTTTAGATTCCGATGGTTAACTTCAGGTTTACTGTATCCCTTGGACCTTCTTATTGACGATGAAACACAGAAATTGCATTCGAATTTAATACAAAAGGCACAATGCCGACTTAAGTACAAGAATACTAATACTCTAACTTTCTATAATTTGAACCCCTCCTGTGAGTCCAGTTTTAGATTCCGATGCTTAACTTCTGGTTTACTGTATCCCTTGGACCTTCTTATTGACGATGAAGCACAGAAATTGCATCCGAATTTAATACAAAAGGCACAATGCCGACTTAAGTACAAGAGGACTGAAACTCTAACTTTCTATGATTTGAACCTCTGCTGTGAGTCCAGTTTTAGTTTCCGATGCTTCACTTCAGGTTAACTGTATCCCTTGGATCTTCTTATTGACGATGAAACACAGAAATTGCATTCGAATTTAATACAAAAGGCACAGTGCCGACTTAAGTACAAGAGAACTAAAACTCTTCCTTTCTATGATTTGAACCTCTGCTGTGAGTCCAGTTTTAGTTTCCGATGTTTCACTTCAGGTTTACTGTATCCCTTGGACCTTCTTATTGACGAAGAAACACAGAAATTGCATCCGAATTGAATACAAAAGGCACAATGCCGACTTAAGCACTACAGGACTGACACTCTAAATTTCTATGATTTGAACCTCTGCTGTGAGTCCAGTTTTAGTTTCCGATGCTTCACTTCAGGTTTACTGTATCCCTTGGACCTTCTTATTGACGATGAAACACAGAAATTGCATCCGAATTTAATACAAAAGGCACAATGCCGACTTAAGTACAAGGGGACTGATACTCTAACTTTCTATGATTTGAACCTCTGCTGTGAGTCCAGTTTTAGTTTCCGATGCTTCACTTCAGGTTTATTGTATCCCTTGGACCTTCTTATTGACGATGAAACACAGAAATTGCATCCGAATTTAATAAAAAAAGGCACAATGCCGACTTAAGTACAAGAGGACTGATACTCTAACTTTCTATGATTTGAACCCCTCCTGTGAGTCCAGTTTTAGATTCCGATGCTTAACTTCAGGTTTACTGTATCCCTTGGACCTTCTTATTGACGATGAAACACAGAAATTGCATCCGAATTTAATAAAAACGACACAATGCCGACTTAAGTACAAGAGGACTGATACTCTAACTTTCTATGATTTGAACCCCTCCTGTTAGTCCAGTTTTAGTTTCCGATGCTTCACTTAAGGTTTACTGTATCCCTTGGACCTTCTTACTGACGATGAAACACAGAAATTGCATCCGAATTTAATAAAAAGGCACAATGACGACTTAAGTACAAGAGGACTGATACTCTAACTTTCTATGATTTGAACCCCTCCTGTGAGTCCAGTTTTGATTTCGATGCTTCACTTCGGGTTTACTGTATCCCTTGGACCCTCTTATTGACGATGAAACACAGAAATTGCATCCGAATTCAATACAAAAATCACAATGACGACTTAAGTACAAGAGGACTGAAACTCTAACTTTCTATGATTTGAACCTCTGCTGTGATTCCAGTTTTAGTTTCCGATGCTTCACTTCACATTTACTGTATCCCTTGGACCTTCTTATTGACGATGAACCACAGAAATTGCGTCCGAATTTAATGCAAAAGGCACAATGCCGACTTAAGTACAAGAGGACTGAAACTCTAACTTTCATTGATGTGAACCACTGCTGTGAGTCCAGTTTTAGTTTCCGATGCTTCATGTCAGGTTTACTGTATACATTGGACCTTCTCATTGACGATGAAACACAGAAATTGCATCCGAATATAATACAAAAGGCACAATGCCGACTTAAGTACAAGAGGACTGATACTCTAACTTTCTATGATTTGAACCTCTGCTGTGAGTCCAGTTTCAGTTTCCGATGCTTCACGTCAGGTTTACTGTATCCCTTGGACCTTCTTATTGACGATGAAACACAGAAATTGCATCCGAATTTAATACAAAAGGCACAATGCCAACTTAAGTACAAGAGGACTGAAACTCTAACTTTCTATGATTTGAACCACTGCTGTGAGACCAGTTTTAGATTCCGATGCTTAACTTCAGATTTACTGTATCCCTTGGACCTTCTTATTGACGATGAAACACAGAAATTGCATCCGAATTTAATACAAAAGGCACAATGCCGACTTAAGTACAAGAGGACTGATACTCTAACTTTCTATGATTTGAACCTCTCCTGAGAGACCAGTTTTAGATTCCGATGCTTCATGTCAGGTTTACTGTATCCCTTGGAGCCTCTTGTTGACGATGAAACACAGAAATTGCATCCGAATGTAATACAAAAGACACAATGCCGACTTAAGTACAAGAGGACTGAAACTCTAACTTTCTATGAATTGAACCTCTGCTGTGAGTCCAGTTTTAGTTTCCGATGCTTCACTTCAGGTTTACTGTATCCCTTGGACTTTCTTATTAACGATGAAACACAGATATTGCATCCGAATTTAATACAAAAGGCACAATGCCGACTTAAGTACAAGAGGATTGAACCTCTAACTTTCTATGATTTGAACCTCTGCTGTGAGTCCAGTTTTAGTTTCCGATGCTTCACTTCAGGTTTACGGTATCCCTTGGACCAACTTATTGACGATGTAACACAGAAATTGCATCCGTATTTAATACAAAAGGCACAATGCCGACTTAAGTACAAGAAGACTGACACTCTAACTTTCCAAGATTTGAACCTCTGCTGTGAATCCGGTTTTAGTTTCCCATGCTTCACTTCAGGTTTACTGTATCCCTTGGACCTTCTTATTGACGATGAAACACAGAAATTGCATCCGAATTTAATCCAAAAGTCACAATTACGACTTAAGTACAAGAGGACAGATACTCTAACTTTCTATGATTTGAACCCCTCCTGTGAGTCCAGTTTTAGATTCCGATGCTTAACTTCTGGTTTACTGTATCCCTTGGACCTTCTTATTGACGATGAAACACAGAAACTGCATCCGAACTTAATACAAAAGGCACAATGCCGAATTAAGTACAAGAGGACTGAAACTCTAACTTTCTATGATTTGAACCTCTGCTGTGAGTCTAGTTTTAGTTTCCGATGCTTCACTTCAGGTTTGCTGTATCCCTTGGATCGTCTTATTGACGATGAAACACAGAAATTGCATCCGAATTTAATACAAAAGGCACAATGCTGACTTAAGTACAAGAGGACTGAAACTCTAACTTTCTATGATTTGAACCTCTGCTGTGAGTCTAGTTTTAGTTTCCGATGCTTCACTTCAGGTTTACTGTATCCCTTGGACCTTCTTATTGACGATGAAACACAGAAATTGCATCCGAATTTAATACAAAAGGCACAATGCCGACTTAAGTACAAGAGGACTGAAACTCTAACTTTCTAAGATTTGAACCTCTGCTGTGAGTCCAGTTTTAGTTTCCGATGCTTAACTTCAGGTTTACTGTATCCCTTGGACCTTCTTATTGACGATGAAACACAGAAATTGCATCCGAATTTAATACAAAAGGCACAATGCCGACTTAAGTACAAGAGGACTGATACTCTAACTTTCTATGATTTGAACCTCTCCTGTAGGTCCAGTTTTAGATTCAGATGTTTCACTTTAGGTTTACTGTATCCCTTGGACCCTCTTATTTCGATGAAACACAGAAATTGCATCCGAATTTAATACAAAGGCACAATGTCGACTTAAGTACAAGAAGACCGAAACTCTAACTTTCTATGACTTGAACCCCTCCTGTGAGTCCAGTTTTAGTTTCCGATGCTTCACTTCAGGTTTACTGTATCCCTTGGACCTTCTTATTGACGATGAAACACAGAAATTGCATCCGAATTTAATACAAAAAGAACAATGCCGACTTAAGTACAAGAGGACTGAAACTCTAACTTTCTATGATTTGAACCTCTGCTGTGAGTCCAGTTTTAGTTCTCGATGCTTCACTTCAGGTTTACTGTTTCCCTTGGACCTTCTTATTGACGATGAAACACAGAAATTGCATCCGAATTTAATACAAATGGCACAATGCCGACTTAAGTACAAGAGGACTGGTACTCTAACTTTCTATGATTTGAAAACGTCCTGTGAGTCCAGTTTTAGATTCCGATGCTTAACTTCAGGTTTACTGTATCCCTTGGACCTTCTTATTGACGATGAAACACAGAATTGCATCCGAATTTAATACAAAAGGCACAATGCCGACTTAAGTACAAGAGGACTGAAACTCTAACTTTCTATGATTTGAACCTCTGCTGTGAGACCAGTTTTAGATTCGGATGCTTAACTTCAGGTTTACTGTATCCCTTGGACCTTCTTACTGACGATGAAACACAGAAATTGGATCCGAATTTAATACAAAGGCACAATGCCGACTTAAGTACAAGAGGACTAATACTCTAACTTTCTATGATTTGAACCCCTCCTGTTAGTCCAGTTTTAGATTCCGAAGCTTAACTTCTGGTTTACTGTATCCCTTGGACCTTCTTATTGACGATGAAACACAGAAATTGCATCCGAATTTAATACAAAAGGCACAATGCCGACTTAAGTACAAGAGGACTGAAACTCTATCTTTCTATGATTTGAACCTCTGCTGGGAGTCCAGTTTTAGTTTCCGATGCTTCACTTCAGGTTAACTGTATCCCTTGGATCTTCTTATTGACGATGAAACACAGAAATTGTATCCGAATTTAATACAAAAGGCACAATGCCGACTTAAGTACAAGGGGACTGAAACTCTTCCATTCTATGATTTGAACCTCTGCTGTGAGTCCAGTTTTAATTTCCGATGCTACACTTCAGGTTTACTGTATCCCTTGATCCTTCTTATTGACGAAGAAGCACAGAAATTGCACCCGAATTTAATACTAAAGGCACAATGCCGACTTAAGTACAAGAGGACTGAAACTCTAACTTTCTATGATTTGAACCTCTGCTGTGAGTCTAGTTTTAGTTTCCGATGCTACACTTCAGTTTTACTGTATCCCTTGGACCTTCTTATTGTCGATGAAACACAGAAATTGCATCCGAATTTAATACAAAAGTCACAATGCCGAGGTAAGTACAAGAGGACTGAAACTGTAACTTTCTATGATTTGAACCTCTGCTGTGAGTCCAGTTTAAGTTTCCGATGCTTCACATCAGGTTTACTGTATCCCTTGGATCGTCTTATTGACGATGAAACACAGAAATTGCATCCGAATTTAATACAAAAGGCACAATGCCGACTTAAGTACAAGAGGACTGAAACTCTAACTTTCTATGATTTGAACCTCTGCTGTGAGTCTAGTTTTAGTTTCCGATGCTTCACTTCAGGTTTACTGTATCCCTTGGACCTTCTTATTGACGATGAAACACAGAAGTTGCATCCGAATTTAATACAAAACGCACAATGCCGACTTAAGTACAAGAGAACTGAAACTCTAACTTTCTAAGATTTGAACCTCTGCTGTGAGTCCAGTTTTAGTTTCCGATGCTTAACTTCAGGTTTACTGTATCCCTTTTACCTTCTTATTGACGATGAAACACAGAAATTGCATCCGAATTTTATAAAAAAGGCACAATGCCGACTTAAGTACAAGAGGACTGATATTCTAACTTTCTATGATTTGAACCCATCCTGTGAGTCCAGTTTTAGATTCCGATGCTTAGCTTCAGGTTTACTGTACCCCTTGGACCTTCTTATTGACGATGAAACACAGAAATTGCATCCGACTTTAATACAAAAGGCACAATGCCGACCTAAGTACAAGAGGACTAATACTCTAACTTTCTATGATTTGAACCTCTCCTGTGAGTCCAGTTTTAGATTCCGATGCTTCACTTCAGGTTTACTGTATCCCTTGGACCCTCTTATTTCGATGAAACACAGAAATTGCATCCGAATTTAATACAAAAG
Organism: Schistocerca americana; assembly: GCF_021461395.2. NCBI lineage: Eukaryota > Metazoa > Arthropoda > Insecta > Orthoptera > Acrididae > Schistocerca > Schistocerca americana. The sequence goes on from NW_025726035.1 coordinate 88,264, forward strand.
GCACAATGCCGACTTAAGTATAAGAGGACTGAAACTCTAACTCTCTATGATTTGAACCCCTCCTGTGAGTCCAGTTTTAGTTTCCGATGCTTCACTTTAGGTTTACTGTATCCCTTGGACCTTCTTATTGACGATGAAACACAGATATTGCATCCGAATTTAATACAAAAGGCACAATGCCGACTTAAGTACAAGAGGACTGAAACTCTAACTTTCTATGATTTGAACCTCTGCTGTGAGTCCAGTTTTAGTTTCCGATGCTTCACTTCAGGTTTACTGTTTCCCTTGGACCTTCTTACTGACGATGAAACACAGAAATTGCATCCGAATTTAATAAAAAGGCACAATGCCGACTTAAGTAGAAGAGGACTGATGCTCTAACTTTCTATGATTTGAACCCCTCCTGTGAGTGCAGTTTTAGATTTCGATGCTTAACGTCTGGTTTACTGTATCCCTTGGACCTTCCTATTGACGATGTAACACAGAAATTGCATCCGAATTTAATACAAAAGGCACAATGCCGACTTAAGTACAAGAGGACTGATACTCTAACTTTCTATGATTTGAACCTCTCCTGTGAGTCCAGTTTTAGTTTCCGATGCTTCACTTCGGGTTTACTGTATCCCTTGGACCCTCTTATTGACGATGAAACACAGAAATTGCATCCGAATTTAATACAAAAATCACAATGCCGATTTAAGTACAAGAGGACTGAAACTCTAACTTTCTATGTTTTGATCCTCTGCTGTGAGTCCAGTTTTAGATTCCGATGCTTCACTTCAGGTTTACTGTATCCCTTGGACCTTCTTATTGACGATGAAACACAGAAATTGCATCCGAATTTAATACAAAAACCACAATGCCGACTTAAGTACAAGAGGACTGAAACTCTAACTTTCTATGATTTGAACCTCTGCTGTGAGTCCAGTTTTAGTTTCCGATGCTTCACTTCACATTTACTGTATCCCTTGGACCTTCTTATTGACGATGAAACACAGAAATTGCGTACGAATTTAATACAAAAGGCACAATGCCGACTTAAGTACAAGAGGACTGTAACTCTAACTTTCTATGATTTGAACCTCTGCTGTGAGTACAGTTTTAGTTTCCGATGCTTCATTTCAGGTTTACTGTATACCTTGGACCTTCTCATTGACGATGAAACACAGAAATTGCATCCGAATATAATACAAAAGGCACAATGCCGACATAAGTACAAGAGGACTGGTACTCTAACTTTCTATGATTTGAACCTCTGCTGTGAGTCCAGTTTCAGTTTCCGATGCTTCACGTCAGGTTTACTGTATCCCTTGGACTTTCTTAGTGACGATGAAACACAGAAATTACATCCGAAATTAATAAAAAAGGCACAATGCCGACCTAAGTACAAGAGGACTGGTACTCTAACTTTCTATGAATTGAACCCCTCCTGTGAGTCCAGTTTTAGATTCCGATGCTTAACTTCAGGTTTATTGTATCCCTTGGACCTTCTTATTGACGATGAAACACAGAAATTGCATCCGAATTTAATACAAAAGGCACAATGCCAACTTAAGTACAAGAGGACTGAAACTCTAACTTTCTATGATTTGAACCACTGCTGTGAGACCAGTTTTTGATTACGATGCTTAACTTCAGGTTTACTGTATCCCTTGGACCTTCTTATTGACGATGAAACACAGAAATTGCATCCGAATTTAATAAAAATGACACAATGCCGACTTAAGTACAAGAGGACTGAAACTCTAACTTTCTATGATTTGAACCTCTGCTGTGAGTCTAGTTTTAGTTTCCGATGCTTCACTTCAGGTTTACTGTATCCCTTGGACCTTCTTATTGACGATGAAACACAGAAATTGCATCCGAATTTAATACAAAAGGCACAATGCCGACTTCAGTACAAGAGGACTGAAACTGTAACTTTCTATGATTTGAATCTCTGCTGTGAGTCCAGTTTAAGTTTCCGATGCTTTACTTCAGGTTTACTGTATCCCTTGGACCTTCTTATTGACGATGAAACACAGAAATTGCATCCGAATTTAATACATAAGGCACAATGCCGACTTAAGTACAAGAGGACTGATACTATAACATTCTATGATTTGAACCTCTGCTGTGAGTCCAGTTTTAGTTTCCGATGCTTCACTTCAGGTTTACTGTATCCCTTGGAACTTCTTATTGACGATGAAACACAGAAATTGCATCCGAATTTAATAGAAAAGGCACAATGCCGACTTAAGTACAAGAGGACTGATACTCTAACTTTCTATGATTTGAACCCCTCCTGTGAGTCCAGTTTTAGATTCCGATGCTTAACTTCAGGTTTACTGTATCCCTTGGACCTTCTTACTGACGATGAAACACAGAAATAGCATCCGAATTTAATAAAAAAGGCACAATGCCGACTTAAGTACAAGAGAACTGATACTCTAACTTTCTATGATTTGAACCTCTCCTGTGAGTCCAGTTTTAGATTTCGATGCTTCACTTCGGGTTTACTGTATCCCTTGGACCCTCTTATTGACGATGAAACACAGAAATTGCATCCGAACTTAATAGAAAAGGCACAATGCCGACTTAAGTACAAGAGGACTGATACTCTAGCTTTCTATGATTTGAACCTTTCCTGTGAGTCCAGTTTTAGATTCCGATGCTTCACTTCTGGTTTACTGTATCCCTTGGACCCTCTTATTGACGATGAAACACAGAAATTGCATCCGAATTTAATACAAAAGGCACAATGCCGACCTAAGTACAAGAGGTCTGAAACTGTAACTTTCTATGATTTGAACCTCTGCTGTGAGTCCAGTTTAAGTTTCCGATGCTTCACTTCAGGTATACTGTATCCCTTGGACCTTCTTATTGACGATGAAACACAGAAATTGCATCCGAATTTAATACAAAAGGCACAATGCCGACTTAAGTACAAGAGGACTGATACTCTAACATTCTATGATTTGAACCTCTGCTGTGAGTCCAGTTTTAGTTTCCGATGCTTCACTTCAGGTTTACTGTATCCCTTGGACCTTCTTATTGACGATGAAACACAGAAATTGCATCCGAATCTAATAGAAAAGGCACAATGCCGACTTAAGTACAAGAGGACTGATACTCTAACTTTCTATGATTTGAACCCCTCCTGTGAGTCCAGTTTTAGATTCCGATGTTTAACTTCAGGTTTACTGTATCCCTTGGACCTTCTTACTGACGATGAAACACAGAAATAGCATCCGAATTTAATAAAAAAGGCACAATGCCGACTTAAGTACAAGAGGACTGAAACTCTAACTTTCTATGATTTGAACCACTGCTGTGAGACCAGTTTTAGATTCCGATGCTTAACTTCAGATTTACTGTATCCCTTGGACCTTCTTATTGACGATGAAACACAGAAATTGCATCCGAATTTAATACAAAAGGCACAATGCCGACTTAAGTACAAGAGGACTGAAACTCTAACTTTCTATGATTTGAACCTCTGCTGTGAGTCTAGTTTTAGTTTCCGATGCTTCACTTCAGGTTTACTGTATCCCTTGGACCTTCTTATTGACGATGAAACACAGAAATTGCATCCGAATTTAATACAAAATGCCCAATGCCGACTTAAGTACAAGAGGACTGAAACTGCAGCTTTCTATGAATTTAACCTCTGCTGTGAGTCCAGTTTAAGTTTCCGATGCTTCACTTCAGGTTTACTGTTTCCCATGGATCGTCTTATTGACGCTGAAACACAGAAATTGCATCCGAATTTAATACAAAAGTCACAATGCCGACTTAAGTACAAGAGGACTGATACTCTAACTTTCTATGATTTGAACCTCTGCTGTGAGTCCAGTTTTAGTTTCCGATGCTTCACTTCAGGTTTACTGTATCCCTTGGACCTTCTTATTGACGATGAAACACAGAAATTGCATCCGAATTAAATAAAAACGACACAATGCCGACTTAAGTACAAGAGTACTGATACTCTAACTTTCTGTGATTTGGACCCCTCCTGTGAGTCCAGTTTTAGATTCCGATGCTTAACTTCAGGTTTACTGTATCCCTTGGACCTTCTTATTGACGATGAAACACAGAAGTGCATCCGAATTTAATAAAAACGACACAATGCCGACTTAAGTACAAGAGTACTGATACTCTAACTTTCTATGATTTGAACCCCTCCTGTGAGTCTAGTTTTAGTTTCCGATGCTTCACTTCAGGTTTACTGTATCCCTTGGACCTTCTTACTGACGATGAAACACAGAAGTGCATCCGAATTTAATAAAAACGACACAATGCCGACTTAAGTACAAGAGTACTGATACTCTAACTTTCTATGATTTGAACCCCTCCTGTGAGTCTAGTTTTAGTTTCCGATGCTTCACTTCAGGTTTACTGTATCCCTTGGACCTTCTTACTGACGATGAAACACAGAAATTGCATCTGAATTTAATAAAAAAGGCACAATGCCGACTTAAGTACAAGAGGACTGATACTCTAACTTTCTTTGATTTGAACCCCTCCTGTGAGTCCAGTTTTAGATTCCGATGCTTAACTTCTGGTTTGCTGTACCCCTTGGACCTTCATATTGACGATGAAACACAAAAATTGCATCCGAATTTAATAGAAAAGGCACAATGCCGACTTAAGTGCAAGAGGACTGAATCTCTATCTTTCTATGATTTGAACCTCTGCTGTGAGTCCAGTTTCAGTTTCCGATGCTTCACTTAAGGTTTGCTGTATCCCTTGGACCTTCTTATTGACGATGCAACACAGAAATTGCAATCGAATTTAATACAAAAGTCACAATACCGACTTACGTACAAGAGGACTGAAACTCTAACTTTCTATGATTTGAACCTCTGCTGTGAGTCCAGTTTTAGTTTCCGATGCTTCACTTCAGGTTTACTGTATCCCTTGGACATTCTTATTGACGATGAAACACAGAAATTGCATCCGAATTTAATAAAAACGACACAATGCCGACTTAAGTACAAGAGGACTGATACTTTAACTTTCTATGATTTGAACCCCTCCTGTGAGTCCAGTTTTAGTTTCCGATGCTTCGCTTCAGGTTTACTGTATTCCTTGGACCTTCTTACTGACGATGCAACATAGAAATTGCAATCCGAATTTAATAAAACGGCACAATGCCGACTTAAGTACAAGAGGACTGATACTCTAACTTTCTATGATTTGAACCCCTCCTGTGAGTCCAGTTTTAGATTCCGATGCTTAACTTCTGGTTTACTGTATCCCTTGGACCTTCTTATTGACGATGAAACACAGAAATTGCATCCGAATTCTATATAAAAGGCACAATGCCGACTTAAGTGCAAGAGGACTGAATCTCTAACTTTCTATGATTTGAACCACTGCTGTGAGTCCAGTTTTAGTTTCCGATGCTTCACTTAAGGTTTACTGTATCCCTTGGACCTTCTTATTGACGATGAAACTCAGAAATTGCATCCGAATTCAATATAAAAGGCACAATGCCGACTTAAGTGCAAGAGGACTGAATCTCTAACTTTCTATGATTTGAACCACTTGCTGTGAGTCCAGTTTTAGTTTCCGATGCTTCACTTAAGGTTTACTGTATCCCTTGGACCTTCTTATTGACGATGAAACACAGAAATTGCATTCGAATTTAATACAAAATGCACAATGACGACCTTACGTACAAGAGGACTGAAACTCTAACTTTCTATGATTTGAACCTCTGCTGTGAGTCCAGTTTTAGTTTCCGATGCTGAACTTCCAGGTTTACTGTATCCCTTGGACCTTCTTATTGACGATGCAAACACAGAAATTGCATCCGAATTTAATACAAAAGGCACAATTTGAACCCCTCCTGTGAGTCCAGCTTTAGTTTCCGATGCTTCACTTCAGATTTACTGTATCCCTTGGACCTTCTTACTGACGATGAAACACAGAAATTGCATCCGAATTTAATAAAAAAGGCACAATGCCGACTTAAGTACAAGAGGTCTGATACTCTAACTTTCTATGATTTGAACCCCTCCTGTGAGTCCAGTTTTAGATTCCGATGCTTAACTTCTGGTTTACTGTATCCCTTGGACCTTCTTATTGACGATAAAACACAGAAATTGGATCCGAATTTAATAGAAAAGGCACAATGCCGACTTAAGTACAAGAGGACTGATACTCCAACTTTCTATGATTTGAACCTCGCCTGTGAGTCCAGTTTTAGATTCCGATGCTTCACTTCGGGTTTACTGTATCCCTTGGACCCTCTTATTGACGATGAAACACAGAAATAGCATCCGAATTCAATACTAAAGGCACAATGCCGACTTAAGTGCAAGAGGACTGAATCTCTAACTTTCTATGATTTGAACCTCTGCTGTGAGTCCAGTTTTAGTTTCCGATGCTTCACTTAAGGTTTACTGTATCCCTTGGACCTTCTTATTGACGATGAAACACAGAAATTGCATTCGAATTTAATGAAAAAGGCACAATGCCGACTTACGTACAAGAGGACTGAAACTCTAACTTTCTATGATTTGAACCTCTGCTGTGAGTCCAATTTTAGTTTCCGATGCTTCACTTCAGGTTTACTGTAGCCCTGGACCTTCTTATTGACGATGAAAGACAGAAATTGCATCTGACTTTAATAAAAAAGGCACAATGCCGACTTAAGTACAAGAGGACAGATACTCTAACTTTCTATGATTTGAACCCCTCCAGTGAGTCCAGTTTTAGATTCCGATGCTTAACTTCAGGTTTACTGTATCTCTTGGACCTTCTTATTGACGATGAAACACAGAAATTGCATCCGAATTTAATGAAAAAGGCGCAATGCCGATTTAAGTACAAGAAGACTGATACTCTAACTTTCTATGATTTGAACCCCTCCTGTGGGTCTAGTTTTAGATTCCGATGTTTAACTTCAGGTTTACTGTATCCCTTGGACCTTCTTATTGACGATGAAACACAGAAATTGCATCCGAATTTATTACAAAAGGCACAATGCCGACTTAAGTACTAGAGGACTGATACTCTAACTTTCGATGATTTGAACCTCTCCTGTGAGTCCAGTTTTAGATTCCGATGCTTCACTTCAGGTTTACTGTATCCCTTAGACCCTCTTATTGACGATGAAACACAGAAATTGCATTCGAATTTAATACAAAAGGCACAATGCCGACTTAAGTACAAGAGGACTGAATCTCTAACTTTCTATGATTTGAACCTCTGCTGTGAGTCCAGTTTTAGTTTCCGATGCTTCACTTCAGGTATACTGTATCCCTTGGACCTTCTTATTGACGATGAAACATAGAAATTGCATCCGAAGTTAATACAAAAGGCACAATGCCGACTTAAGTACAAGAGGACTGATACTCTAACTGTCTATGATTTGAACCCCTCCTGTGAGTTCAGTTTCAGATTCCGATGCCTAACTTCTGGTTTACTGTATCCCTAGGACCTTCTTATTGACGATGAAACACAGAAATTGCATCCGAATGTAATACAAAAGGCACAATGCCGACTTAAGTACAAGAGTACTGAAACTCTAACTTTTTTATGATTTGAACCTCTGCTGTGAGTCCAGTTTTAGTTTCCGATACTTCACTTCAGGTTTACTGTATTCCTTGGACCTTCTTATTGAAGATGAAACACAGAAATTGTATCCGAATTTAATACAAAATGCACAATGCCGACTTAAGTAAAAGAGGACTGATACTCTGACTTTCTATGATTTGAACCTCTCCTGTGAGTCCAGTTTTAGATTCCGATGCTTCACTTCGGGTTTACTGTATCCCTTGGACCCTCTTATTGACGATGAAACACAGAAATTGCATCCGAATTTAATACAAAAGGCACAATGCCGACTTAAGTACATGAGGACTGAAACTCTAACTTTCTATGATTTGAAGCACTGCTGTGAGTCCAGTTTTGGTTTCCGATGCTTCACTTCAGGTTTACTGTATCCCTTAGACCTTCTTATTGACGATGAAACACAGAAATTGCATCCGAATTCAATACAAAAGGCACAATGCCGACTTAAGTACAAGAGGACTGAAACTCTAACTTTCTATGATTTGAACCTCTCCTGTGAGTCCAGTTTTAGATTCCGATGCTTCACTTAAGGTTTACTGTATCCCTTGGACACTCGTATTGACGATGAAACACAGAAATTGCATCCGAATTTAATACAAAAGCCACAATGCCGACTTAAGTGCGAGAGGACTGAATCTCTAACTTTCTATGATTTGAACCTCTGCTGTGAGTCCAGTTTAAGTTTCCGATGCTTCACTTAAGGTTTACTGTATCCCTTGCACCTTCTTATTGACCATGAAACACAGAAATTGCATCCGAATTTAATACAAAAGGCACAATGCCGACTTACGTACAAGAGGACTGAAACTCTAACTTTCTATGATTTGAACCTCTGCCGTGAGTCCAGTTTTAGTTTCCGATGCTTAACTTCAGGTTTACTGTATCCCTTGGACCTTCTTATTGACGATGAAACACAGAAATTGCATCCGAATTCAATACAAAAGGCACAATGCCGAATTAAGTGCAAGAGGACTGAATCTCTAACTTTCTATGATTTGAACCTCTTCTGTAAGTCCAGTTTAAGTTTCCGATGCTTCACTTCAGATTTACTGTATCCCTTGGACCTTCTTATTGACGATGAAACACAGAAATTGCATCCGAATTTAATACAAAAGGCACAATGCCGACTAAAGTACAAGAGGACTGATACTCTAACTTTCTATGATTTGAACCTCTGCTGTGAGTCCAGTTTTAGTTTCCGATGCTTCACTTCAGGTTTACTGTATCCCTGGGACCTTCTTATTGACGTTGAAAGACAGAAATTGCATCTGACTTTAATAAAAAAGGCACAAAGCCGACTTAAGTACAAGAGGACTGAAACTTTAACTATCTATGATTTGAACCACTGCTGTGAGACCAGTTTTAAATTCCGATGCTTAACTTCAGATTTACTGTATCCCTTGGACCTTCTTATTGACGATGAAACACAGAAATTGCATCCCAATTTAATACAAAAGGCACAATGCCGACTTAAGTACAAGGGGAATGAAACTGCAACTTTCTATGATTTGAACCTCTGCTGTGAGTCCAGTTTAAGTTTCCGATGCTTCACTTCAGGTTTACTGTATCCCTTGGATCGTCTTATTGACGATGAAACACAGAAATTGCATCCGAATTTAATACAAATGGCACAATGCCGACTTAAGTACAAGAGGACTGAAACTCTAACTTTCTATGATTTGAACCTCTGCTGTGAGTCTAGTTTTAGTTTCCGATGCTTCACTTCTGGTTTACTGTATTCCTTGGACATTTTTATTGACGATGAAACACAGAAATTGCATCCGAATTTAATACAAAAGGCACAATGCCGACTTAAGTACAAGAGGACTGATACTCTAACTTTCTATGATTTGAACCTCTGCTGTGAGTCCAGTTTTAGTTTCCGATGCTTCACTTCAGGTTTACTGTATCCCTTGGACATTCTTATTGACGATGAAACACAGAAATTGCATCCGAATTTAATATAAAAGGCACAATGCCGACTTAAGTACAAGTGGACTGATACTCTAACATTCTATGATTTGAACCCCTCCTGTGAGTCCAGTTTTAGTTTCCGATGCTTCCCTTCAGGTTCACTGTATCCCTTGGACCTTCTTACTGACGATGAAACACAGAAATTGCATCCGAATTTAATAAAAAAGACACAATGCCGACTTAAGTACAAGAGGACTGATACTCTAACTTTCTATGATTTGAACAACTCCTGTGAGTCCAATTTTTAGTTTCCGATGCTTCACTTCAGGTTTACTGTATCCCTTGGACCTTCTTACTGACGATGAAACACAGAAATTGCATCCGAATTTAATAAAAAAAGGCACAATGCCGACTTAAGTACAAGAGGACTGATACTCTAACTTTCTTTGATTTGAACCCCTCCTGTGAGTCCAGTTTTAGATTCCGATGCTTAACTTCTGGTTTGCTGTATCCCTTGGACCTTCTTATTGACGATGAAACACAGAAATTGCATCCGAAGTTAATACAAAAGGCACAATGCCGACTTAAGTACAAGAGGACTGATACTCTAACTTTCTATGATTTGAACCCCTCCTGTGAGTCCAGTTTCAGATTCCGATGCCTAACTTCTTGTTTACTGTATCCCTAGGACCTTCTTATTCACGATGAAACACAGAAATTGCATCCGAATTTAATACAAAAGGCACAATGCCGACTTAAGTACAAGAGTACTGAAACTCTAACTTTTTTATGATTTGAACCTCTGCTGTGAGTCCAGTTTTAGTTTCCGATACTTCACTTCAGGTTTACTGTATTCCTTGGACCTTCTTATTGAAGATGAAACACAGAAATTGTATCCGAATTTAATACAAAAGGCACAATGCCGACTTAAGTAAAAGAGGACTGATACTCTGACTTTCTATGATTTGAACCTCTCCTGTGAGTCCAGTTTTAGATTCCGATGCTTCACTTCGGGTTTACTGTATCCCTTGGACCCTCTTATTGACGATGAAACACAGAAGTTGCATCCGAATTTAATACAAAAGGCACAATGCCGACTTAAGTACATGAGGACTGAAACTCTAACTTTCTATGATTTGAAGCAACGCTGTGAGTCCAGTTTTAGTTTCCGATGCTTCACTTCAGGTTTACTGTATCCCTTGCACCTTCTTATTGACCATGAAACACAGAAATTGCATCCGAATTTAATACAAAAGGCACAATGCCGACTTACGTACAAGAGGACTGAAACTCTAACTTTCTATGATTTGAACCTCTGCCGTGAGTCCAGTTTTAGTTTCCGATGCTTAACATCAGGTTTACTGTATCCCTTGGACCTTCTTATTGACGATGAAACACAGAAATTGCATCCGAATTCAGTACAAAAGGCACAATGCCGAATTAAGTGCAAGAGGACTGAATCTCTAACTTTCCATGATATGAACCTCTGCTGTGAGTCAAGTTTTAGTTTCCGATGCTTCACTTAATGTTTACTGTATCCCTTGGACCTTCTTATTGACGATGAAACACAGAAATTGCATTCGAATTTAATACAAAAGGCACAATGCCGACTTACGTACAAGAGGACTGAAACTCTAACTTTCTATGATTTGAACCTCTGCTGTGAGTCCAGTTTTAGTTTCCGATGCTTAACTTCAGGTTTACTGTATTCCTTGGACCTTCTTATTGACGATGAAACACAGAAATTGCATCCGAATTCAATACAAAAGGCACAATGCCGACTTAAGTACAAGAGGACTGAAACTCTAACTTTCTATGATTTGAACCTCTGCTGTGAGTCTAGTTTTAGTTTCCGATGCTTCACTTCTGGTTTACTGTATTCCTTGGACATTCTTATTGACGATGAAACACAGAAATTGCATCCGAATTTAATACAAAAGGCACAACGCCGACTTAAGTACAAGAGGACTGATACTCTAACTTTCTATGATTTGAGCCTCTGCTGTGAGTCCAGTTTTAGTTTCCGATGCTTCACTTCAGGTTTACTGTATCCCTTGGACATTCTTATTGACGATGAAACACAGAAATTGCATCCGAATTTAATATAAAAGGCACAATGCCGACTTAAGTACAAGTGGACTGATACTCTAACATTCTATGATTTGAACCCCTCCTGTGAGTCCAGTTTTAGATTCCGATGCTTAACTTCAGGTTTACTGTATTGCTTGGACCTTCTTATTGACGATGAAGCACAGAAATTGCATCCGAATTTAATAAAAACGACACAATGCCGACTTAAGTACAAGAGGACTGATACTCTAACTTTCTATGATTTGAATCCCTCCTGTGAGTCCAGTTTTAGTTTCCGATGCTTCACTTCAGGTTTACTGTATCCCTTGGACCTTCTTACTGACGATGAAACACAGAAATTGCATCCGAATTTAATAAAAAAGGCACAATGCCGACTTAAGTACAAGAGGACTGATACTCTAACTTTCTATGATTTGAACCCCTCCTGTGAGTCCAATTTTTAGTTTCCGATGCTTCACTTCAGGTTTACTGTATCCCTTGGACCTTCTTACTGACGATGAAACACAGAAATTGCATCCGAATTTAATAAAAAAAGGCACAATGCCGACTTAAGTACAAGAGGACTGATACTATAACTTTCTTTGATTTGAACCCCTCCTGTGAGTCCACTTTTAGATTCCGATGCTTAACTTCTGGTTTGCTGTATCCCTTGGACCTTCTTATTGACGATGAAACACAGAAATTGCATCCGAATTTAATAGAAAAGGCACAATGTCGACTTAAGTACAAGAGGACTGATACTCTAACTTTCTATGATTTGAACCTCTCCTGTGAGTCCAGTTTTAGATTCCGATGCTTCACTTCGGGTTTACTGTATCCCTGGGACCCTCTTATTGACGATGAAACACAGAAATTGCATCCGAATTTAATACAAAAGGCACAATGCCGACTTAAGTGCAAGAGGACTGAATCTCTAACTTTGTATGATTTGAACCTCTGCTGTGAGTCCAGTTTTAGTTTCCGATGCTTCACTTAAGGTTTGCTGTATCCCTTGGACCTTCTTATTGACGATGAAACACAGAAATTGCATTCGAATTTAATACAAAAGCCACCATGCCAACTTATGTACAAGAGGACTGAAACTCTAACTTTCTATGATTTGAACCTCTGCTGTGAGTCCAGTTTTAGTTTCCGATGCTTCACTTCAGGTTTACTGTAACCCTGGGACCTTCTTATTGACGATGAAAGACAGAAATTGCATCTGACTTTAATAAAAAAGGCACAATGCCGACTTAAGTACAAGAGGACAGATACTCTAACTTTCTATGATTTGAACCCCTCCTGTGAGTCCAGTTTTAGATTCCGATGCTTAACTTCAGGTTTACCGTATCCCTTGGACCTTCTTATTGACGATGAAACACAGAAATTGCATCCGAATTTAATACAAAAGGCACAATGCCGACTTAAGTGCAAGAGGACTGAATCTCTAACTTTCCATGATTTGAACCTCTGCTGTGAGTCCAGTTTTAGTTTCCGATGCTTCACTTAAGGTTTGCTGTATCCCTTGGACCTTCTTATTGACGATGAAACACATAAATTGCATTCGAATTTAATACAAAAGGCACAATGCCGACTTACGTACAAGAGGACTGAAACTCTAACTTTCTATGATTTGAACCTCTGCTGTGAGTCCAGTTTTAGTTTCCGATGCTTCACTTCAGGTTTACTGTATCCCTGGGACCTTCTTATTGACGTTGAAAGACAGAAATTGCATCTGGCTTTAATAAAAAAGGCACAATGCCGACTTAAGTACAAGAGGACTGAAACTCTAACTTTCTATGATTTGAACCACTGCTGTGAGACCAGTTTTAGATTCCGATGCTTAACTTCAGATTTACTGTATCCCTTGGACCTTCATATTGACGATGAAACAAAGAAATTGCATCCGAATTTAATACAAAAGGCACAATGCTGACTTAAGTACAAGAGGACTGAAACTCTAACTTTCTATGATTTGAACCTCTGCAGTGAGTCTAGTTTTAGTTTCCGATGCTTCACTTCAGGTTTACTGTATCCCTTGGACCTTCTTATTGACGATGAAACACAGAAATTGCATCCGAATTTAATACAAAAGGCACAATGCCGACTTAAGTACAAGAGGACTGAAACTGCAACTTTCTATGATTTGAACCTCTGCTGTGAGTCCAGTTTAAGTTTCCGATGCTTCACTTCAGGTTTACTGTATCCCTTGGATCGTCTTATTGACGATGAAACACAGAAATTGCATCCGAATTTAATACAAAAGGCACAATGCCGACTTAAGTACAAGAGGACTGAAACTCTAACTTTCTATGATTTGAACCTCTGCTATGAGTCTAGTTTTAGTTTCCGATGCTTCACTTCAGGTTTACTGTATTCCTTGGACCTTCTTATTGACGATGAAACACAGAAATTGCATCCGAATTTAATACAAAAGGCACAATGCTGACTTAAGTACAAGAGGACTGAAACTGTAACTTTCTATGATTTGAACCTCTTCTGTAAGTCCAGTTTAAGTTTCCGATGCTTCACTTCAGATTTACTGTATCCCTTCGACCTTCTCATTGACGATGAAACACAGAAATTGCATCCGAATTTAATACAAAAGGCACAATGCCGACTTAAGTACAAGAGGACTGATACTCTAACTTTCTATGATTTGAACCTCTGTTGTGAGTCCAGTTTTAGTTTCCGATGCTTCACTTCAGGTTTACTGTATTCCTTGGACCTTCTTATTGACGATGAAACACAGAAATTGCATCCGAATTTAATATAAAAGGCACAATGCCGACTTAAGTACAAGAGGACTGATACTCTAACTTTCTATGATTTGAACCCCTCCTGTGAGTCCAGTTTTAGATTCCGATGCTTAACTTCAGGTTTACTGTATCCCTTGGACCTTCTTATTGACGATGAAACACAGAAATTGCAACCGAATTTAATAAAAACGACACAATGCCGACTTAAGTACAAGAGGACTGATACTCTAACATTCTATGATTTGAACCCCTCCTGTGAGTCCAGTTTTAGTTTCCGATGCTTCACTTCAGGTTTACTGTATCCCTTGGACCTTCTTACTGACGATGAAACACAGAAATTGCATCCGAATTTAATAAAAAAGGCACAATGCCGACTTAAGTACAAGAGGACTGATACTCTAACTTTCTATGATTTGAACCCCTCCTGTGAGTCCAGTTTCAGATTCCGATGCTTCACTTCGGGTTTACTGTATTCCTTGGACCTTCTTATTGACGATGAAACACAGAAATTGCATCCGAATTTAATACAAAAGGCACAATGCCGACTTAAGTGCAAGAGGACTGAATCTCTAACTTTCTATGATTTGAACCTATCCTGTGAGTCCAGTTTTAGTTTCCGATGCTTCACTTAAGGTTTGCTGTATCCCTTGGACCTTCTTATTGACGGTGAAACACAGAAATTGCAGTCGAATTTAATACAAAAGGCACAATGCCGACTTACGTACAAGAGGACTGAAACTCTAACTTTCTATGATTTGAACCTCTGCTGTGAGTCCAGTTTTAGTTTCCGATGCTTCACTTCAGGTTTACTGTATCCCGTTGACCTTCTTATTGACGATGAAACATTGAAATTGCATCCGAAGTTAATACAAAAGGCACAATCCCGACTTAAGTAGAAGAGGACTGAAACTGTAACTTTCTATGATTTGAACCTCTGCTGTGAGTCCAGTTTTAGTTTCCGATGCTTAACTTCAGGTTTACTGTATCCCTTGGACCTTCTTATTGACGATGAAACACAGAAATTGCATCCGAATTTAATACAAAAGGCACAATGCCGACTTAAGTACAAGAGGACTGAAACTCTAACTTTCTATGATTTGAACCTCTGATGTGAGTCCAGTTTTAGTTTCCGATGCTTCACTTCAGGTTTACTGTGTCCCTTGGACCTTCTTATTGACGATGAAACACAGAAATTGCATCCGAATTTAATGAAAAAGGCACAATGCCGACTTAAGTACAAGAGGACTGAAACTCTAACTTTCTATGATTTTAACCTCTGCTGTGAGTCCAATTTTAGTTTCCGATGCTTCACTTCAGGTTTACTGTAACCCTGGACCTTCTTATTGACGATGAAAGACAGAAATTGCATCTGACTTTAATAAAAAAGGCACAATGCCGACTTAAGTACAAGAGGACAGATACTCTAACTTTCTGTGATTTGAACCCCTCCAGTGAGTCCAGTTTTAGATTCCGATGCTTCACTTCGGGTTTACTGTATCCCTTGGACCCTCTTATTGACGATGAAACACAGAAGTTGCATCCGAATTTAATACAAAAGGCACAATGCCGACTTAAGTACATGAGGACTGAAACTCTAACTTTCTATGATTTGAACCTCTCCTGTGAGTCCAGTTTTAGATTCCGATGCTTCACTTCGGGTTTACTGTATCCCTTGGACCCTCGTATTGACGATGAAACACAGAAATTGCATCCGAATTTAATACAAAAGGCACAATGCCGACTTAAGTGCGAGAGGACTGAATCTCTAACTTTCTATGATTTGAACCTCTGCTGTGAGTCCAGTTTAAGTTTCCGATGCTTCACTTAAGGTTTACTGTATCCCTTGCACCTTCTTATTGACCATGAAACACAGAAATTGCATCCGAATTTAATACAAAAGGCACAATGCCGACTTACGTACAAGAGGACTGAAATTCTAACTTTCTATGATTTGAACCTCTGCCGTGAGTCCAGTTTTAGTTTCCGATGCTTAACTTCAGGTTTACTGTATCCCTTGGACCTTCTTATTGACGATGAAACACAGAAATTGCATCCGAATTCAATACAAAAGGCACAATGCCGAATTAAGTGCAAGAGGACTGAATCTCTAACTTTCCATGATTTGAACCTCTGCTGTGAGTCCAGTTTTAGTTTCCGATGCTTCACTTAATGTTTACTGTATCCCTTGGACCTTCTTATTGACGATGAAACACAGAAATTGCATTCGAATTTAATACAAAAGGCACAATGCCGACTTACGTACAAGAGGACTGAAACTCTAACTTTCTATGATTTGAACCTCTGCTGTGAGTCCAGTTTTAGTTTCCGATGCTTAACTTCAGGTTTACTGTATTCCTTGGACCTTCTTATTGACGATGAAACACAGAAATTGCATCCGAATTTAATACAAAAGGCACAATGCCGACTTAAGTACAAGAGGACTGAAACTGAAACTTTCTATGATTTGAACCTCTTCTGTAAGTCCAGTTTAAGTTTCCGATGCTTCACTTCAGATTTACTGTATCCCTTGGACCTTCTTATTGACGATGAAACACAGAAATTGCATCCGAATTTAATACAAAATACACAATGCCGACTAAAGTACAAGAGGACTGATACTCTAACTTTCTATGATTTGAACCTCTGCTGTGAGTCCAGTTTTAGTTTCCGATGCTTCACTTCAGGTTTCCTGTATCCCTGGGACCTTCATATTGACGTTGGAAGACAGAAATTGCATCTGACTTTAATAAAAAAGGCACAAAGCCGACTTAAGTACAAGAGGACTGAAACTTTAACTATCTATGATTTGAACCACTGCTTTGAGACCAGTTTTAAATTCCGATGCTTAACTTCAGATTTACTGTATCCCTTGGACCTTCTTATTGACGATGAAACACAGAAATTGCATCCGAATTTAATACAAAAGGCACAATGCCGACTTAAGTACAAGGGGAATGAAACTGCAACTTTCTATGATTTGAACCTCTGCTGTGAGTCCAGTTTAAGTTTCCGATGCTTCACTTCAGGTTTACTGTATCCCTTGGATCGTCTTATTGACGATGAAACACAGAAATTGCATCCGAATTTAATACAAAAGGCACAATGCCGACTTAAGTACAAGAGGACTGAAACTCTAACTTTCTATGATTTGAACCTCTGCTGTGAGTCTAGTTTTAGTTTCCGATGCTTCACTTCTGGTTTATTGTATTCCTTGGACATTCTTATTGACGATGAAACACAGAAATTGCATCCGAATTTAATATAAAAGGCACAATGCCGACTTAAGTACAAGTGGACTGATACTCTAACATTCTATGATTTGAACCCCTCCTGTGAGTCCAGTTTTAGATTCCGATGCTAAACTTCAGGTTTACTGTATTGCTTGGACCTTCTTATTGACGATGAAACAGAGAAATTGCATCAGAATTTAATAAAAACGACACAATGCCGACTTAAGTACAAGAGGACTGATACTCTAACTTTCTATGATTTGAACCCCTCCTGTGAGTCCAGTTTTAGTTTCCGATGCTTCACTTCAGGTTTACTGTATCCCTTGGACCTTCTTACTGACGATGAAACACAGAAATTGCATCCGAATTTAATAAAAAAGGCACAATGCCGACTTAAGTACAAGAGGACTGATACTCTAACTTTCTATGATTTGAACCCCTCCTGTGAGTCCAATTTTTAGTTTCCGATGCTTCACTTCAGGTTTACTGTATCCCTTGGACCTTCTTACTGACGATGAAACACAGAAATTGCATCCGAATTTAATAAAAAAAGGCACAATGCCGACTTAAGTACAAGAGGACTGATACTCTAACTTTCTTTGATTTGAACCCCTCCTGTGAGTCCACTTTTACATTCCGATGCTTAACTTCTGGTTTGCTGTATCCCTTGGACCTTCTTATTGACGATGAAACACAGAAATTGCATCCGAATTTAATAGAAAAGGCACAATGTCGACTTAAGTACAAGAGGACTGATACTCTAACTTTCTATGATTTGAACCTCTCCTGTGAGTCCAGTTTTAGATTCCGATGCTTCATTTCGGGTTTACTGTATCCCTTGGACCCTCTTATTGACGATGAAACACAGAAATTGCATCCGAATTTAATACAAAAGGCACAATGCCGACTTAAGTGCAAGAGGACTGAATCTCTAACTTTCTATGATTTGAACCTCTGCTGTGAGTCCAGTTTTAGTTTCCGATGCTTCACTTAAGGTTTGCTGTATCCCTTGGACCTTCTTATTGACGATGAAACACAGAAATTGCATTCGAATTTAATACAAATGCCACAATGCCAACTTACGTACAAGAGGACTGAAACTCTAACTTTCTATGATTTGAACCTCTGCTGTGAGTCCAGTTTTAGTTTCCGATGCTTCACTTCAGGTTTACTGTAACCCTGGGACCTTCTTATTGACGATGAAAGACAGAAATTGCATCTGATTTTAATAAAAAAGGCACAATGCCGACTTAAGTACAAGAGGACAGATACTCTAACTTTCAATGATTTGAACCCCTCCTGTGAGTCCAGTTTTAGATTCCGATGCTTAACTTCAGGTTTACCGTATCCCTTGGACCTTCTTATTGACGATGAAACACAGAAATTGCATCCGAATTTAATACAAAAGGCACAATGCCGACTTAAGTGCAAGAGGACTGAATCTCTAACTTTCCATGATTTGAACCTCTGCTGTGAGTCCAGTTTTAGTTTCCGATGCTTCACTTAAGGTTTGCTGTATCCCTTGGACCTTCTTATTGACGATGAAACACATAAGTTGCATCCGAATTTAATACAAAAGGCACAATGCCGACTTAAGTACAAGAGGACTGAAACTGCAACTTTCTATGACTTGAACCTCTGCTGTGAGACCTGTTTTAGATTCCGATGCTTAACTTCAGATTTACTGTATCCCTTGGACCTTCATATTGACGATGAAACAAAGAAATTGCATCCGAATTTAATACAAAAGGCACAATGCCGACTTAAGTACAAGAGGACTGAAACTCTAACTTTCTATGATTTGAACCTCTGCTGTGAGTCTAGTTTTAGTTTCCGATGCTTCACTTCAGGTTTACTGTATTCCTTGGACCTTCTTATTGACGATGAAACACAGAAATTGCATCCGAATTTAATACAAAAGGCACAATGCCGACTTAAGTACAAGAGGACTGAAACTGCAACTTTCTATGACTTGAACCTCTGCTGTGAGTCCAGTTTAAGTTTCCGATGCTTCACTTCAGGTTTACTGTATCCCTTGGATCGTCTTATTGACGATGAAACACAGAAATTGCATCCGAATTTAATACAAAAGGCACAATGCCGACTTAAGTACAAGAGGACTGAAACTCTAACTTTCTATGATTTGAACCTCTGCTATGAGTCTAGTTTTAGTTTCCGATGCTTCACTTCAGGTTTACTGTATTCCTTGCACCTTCTTATTGACGATGAAACACAGAAATTGCATCCGAATTTAATACGAAAGGCACAATGTCGACTTAAGTACAAGAGGACTGATACTCTAACTTTCTATGATTTGAACCTCTCCTGTGAGTCCAGTTTTAGATTCCGATGCTTCACTTCGGGTTTACTGTATCCCTTGGACCCTCTTATTGACGATGAAACACAGAAATTGCATCCGAATTTAATACAAAAGGCACAATGCCGACTTAAGTGCGAGAGGACTGAATCTCTAACTTTCTATGATTTGAACCTCTGCTGTGAGTCCAGTTTAAGTTTCCGATGCTTCACTTAAGGTTTACTGTATCCCTTGGACCTTCTTATTGACGATGAAACACAGAAATTGCATCCGAATTTAATACAAAAGGCACAATGCCGACTTAAGTACAAGAGGACTGAAACTGCAACTTTCTATGACTTGAACCTCTTCTGTAAGTCCAGTTTAAGTTTCCGATGCTTCACTTCAGATTTACAGTATCCCTTGGACCTTCTCATTGACGATGAAACACAGAAATTGCATCCGAATTTAATACAAAAGGCACAATGCCGACTTAAGTACAAGAGGACTGATACTCTAACTTTCTATGATTTGAACCTCTGTTGTGAGTCCAGTTTTAGTTTCCGATGCTTCACTTCAGGTTTACTGTATCCCTTGGACCTTCTTATTGACGATGAAACACAGAAATTGCATCCGAATTTAATATAAAAGGCACAATGCCGACTTAAGTACAAGAGGACTGATACTCTAACTTTCTATGATTTGAACCCCTCCTGTGAGTCCAGTTTTAGATTCCGATGCTTAACTTCAGGTTTACTGTATCCCTTGGACCTTCTTATTGACGATGAAACACAGAAATTGCAACCGAATTTAATAAAAACGACACAATGCCGACTTAAGTACAAGAGGACTGATACTCTAACATTCTATGATTTGAACCCCTCCTGTGAGTCCAGTTTTAGTTTCCGATGCTTCACTTCAGGTTTACTGTATCCCTTGGACCTTCTTACTGACGATGAAACACAGAAATTGCATCCGAATTTAATAAAAAAGGCACAATGCCGACTTAAGTACAAGAGGACTGATACTCTAACTTTCTATGATTTGAACCCCTCCTGTGAGTCCAGTTTTAGATTCCGATGCTTCACTTCGGGTTTACTGTATTCCTTGGACCCTCTTATTGACGATGAAACACAGAAATTGCATCCGAATGTAATACAAAAGGCTCAATGCCGACTTAAGTGCAAGAGGACTGAATCTCTAACTTTCTATGATTTGAACCTATCCTGTGAGTCCAGTTTTAGTTTCCGATGCTTCACTTAAGGTTTGCTGTATCCCTTGGACCTTCTTATTGACGGTGAAACACAGAAATTGCATTCGAATTTAATACAAAAGGCACAATGCCGACTTACGTACAAGAGGACTGAAACTCTAACTTTCTATGATTTGAACCTCTGCTGTGAGTCCAGTTTTAGTTTCCGATGCTTCACTTCAGGTTTACTGTATCCCGTTGACCTTCTTATTGACGATAAACCATTGAAATTGCATCCGAAGTTAATACAAAAGGCACAACGCCGACTTAAGTAGAAGAGGACTGAAACTGTAACTTTCTATGATTTGAACCTCTGCTGTGAGTCCAGTTCCAGTTTCCGATGCTTCACTTCAGGTTTACTGTATCCCTTGGACCTTCTTATTGACGATGAAACACAGAAATTGCATCCGAATTTAATACAAAAGGCACAATGCAGACTTAAGTACAAGAGGACTGATACTCTAACTTTCTATGATTTGAACCTCTGCTGTGAGTCCAGTTTTAGTTTCCGATGCTTCACTTCAGGTTTACTGTATCCCTTGGACCTTCTTATTGACGATGAAACACAGAAATTGCATCCGAATTTAATATAAAAGGCACAATGCCGACTTAACTACAAGAGGACTGATACTCCAACTTTCTATGATTTGAACCTCTCCTGTGAGTCCAGTTTTAGATTCCGATGCTTCACTTCGGGTTTACTGTATCCCTTGGACCCTCTTATTGACGATGAAACACAGAAATTGCATCCGAATTCAATACAAAAGGCACAATGCCGACTTAAGTGCAAGAGGACTGAATCTCTAATTTTCTATGATTTGAACCTCTGCTGTGAGTCCAGTTTTAGTTTCCGATGCTTCACTTAAGGTTTACTGTATCCCTTGGACCTTCTTATTGACGATGAAACACAGAAATTGCATTCGAATTTAATGAAAAAGGCACAATGCCGACTTACGTACAAGAGGACTTAAATTCTAACTTTCTATGATTTGAACCTCTGCTGTGAGTCCAGTTTTAGTTTCCGATGCTTAACTTCAGGTTTACTGTATCCCTTGGACCTTCTTATTGACGATGAAACACAGAAATTGCATCCGAATTTAATACAAAAGGCACAATGCCGACTTAAGTACAAGAGGACTGAAACTCTAACTTTCTATGATTTGAACCTCTGATGTGAGTCCAGTTTTAGTTTCCGATGCTTCACTTCAGGTTTACTGTGTCCCTTGGACCTTCTTATTGACGATGAAACACAGAAATTGCATCCGAATTTAATGAAAAAGGCACAATGCCGACTTAAGTACAAGAGGACTGAAACTCTAACTTTCTATGATTTTAACCTCTGCTGTGAGTCCAATTTTAGTTTCCGATGCTTCACTTCAGGTTTACTGTAGCCCTGGACCTTCTTATTGACTATGAAAGACAGAAATTGCATCTGACTTTAATAAAAAAGGCACAATGCCGACTTAAGTACAAGAGGACAGATACTCTAACTTTCTGTGATTTGAACCCCTCCAGTGAGTCCAGTTTTAGATTCCGATGCTTAACTTCAGGTTTACTGTATCTCTTGGACCTTCTTATTGACGATGAAACACAGAAATTGCATCCGAATTTAATGAAAAAGGCACAATGCCGATTTAAGTACAAGAAGACTGATACTCTAACTTTCTATGATTTGAACCCCTCCTGTGGGTCCAGTTTTAGATTCCGATGTTTAACTTCAGGTTTACTGTATCCCTTGGACCTTCTTATTGACGATGAAACACAGAAATTGCATCCGAATTTAATACAAAAGGCACAATGCCGACTTAAGTACAAGAGGACTGATACTCTAACTTTCGATGATTTGAACCTCTCCTGTGAGTCCAGTTTTAGATTCCGATGCTTCACTTCAGGTTTACTGTATCCCTTGGACCCTCTTATTGACGATGAAACACAGAAATTGCATTCGAATTTAATACAAAAGGCACAATGCCGACTTAAGTACAAGAGGACTGAATCTCTAACTTTCTATGATTTGAACCTCTGCTGTGAGTCCAGTTTTAGTTTCCGATGCTTCACTTCAGGTATACTGTATCCCTTGGAACTTCTTATTGACGATGAAACATAGAAATTGCATCCGAAGTTAATACAAAAGGCACAATGCCGACTTAAGTACAAGAGGACTGA
Organism: Schistocerca americana; assembly: GCF_021461395.2. NCBI lineage: Eukaryota > Metazoa > Arthropoda > Insecta > Orthoptera > Acrididae > Schistocerca > Schistocerca americana. The sequence goes on from NW_025726035.1 coordinate 111,514, forward strand.
TACTCTAACTTTCTATGATTTGAACCCCTCCTGTGAGTCCAGTTTTAGATTCCGATGCTTAACTTCTGGTTTACTGTATCCCTAGGACCTTCTTATTGACGATGAAACACAGAAATTGCATCCGAATTTAATACAAAAGGCACAATGCCGACTTGAGTACAAGAGGACTGATACTCTCCCTTTCTATGATTTGAACCTCTACTGTGAGTAAAAATTTAGATTCCGATGCTTCACTTCAGGTTTACTATATCCCTAGGATCTTCTTATTGACGATGAAACACAGAAATTGCATTCGAATTTAATACAAAAGGCACAAAGCCGACTTAAGTACAAGAGGACTGAATCTCTAACATTCTATGATTTGAACCTCTGCTGTAAGTCCAGTTTTAGTTTCCGATGCTTCACTTCAGGTATACTGTATCCCTTGGACCTTCTTATTGACGATGAAACATAGAAATTGCATCCGAAGTTAATACAAAAGGCACAATCCCGACTTAAGTAGAAGAGGACTGAAACTGTAACTTTCTATGATTTGAACCTCTGCTGTGAGTCCAGTTTTAGTTTCCGATGCTTCACTTAAGGTTTGCTGTATCCCTTGGACCTTCTTATTGACGATGAAACACATAAATTGCATTCGAATTTAATACAAAAGGCACAATGCCGACTTACGTACAAGAGGACTGATACTCTAACTTTCTATGATTTGAACCTCTGCTGTGAGTCCAGTTTTAGTTTCCGATGCTTCACTTCAGGTTTACTGAATCCCTTGGACCTTCTTATTGACGATGAAACACAGAAATTGCATCCGAATTTAATATAAAAGGCACAATGCCGACTTAACTACAAGAGGACTGATACTCTAAATTTCTATGATTTGAACCCCTCCTGTGAGTCCAGTTTTAGTTTCCGATGCTTCACTTCAGATTTACTGTATCCCTTGGACCTTCTTACTGACGATGAAACACAGAAATTGCATCCGAATTTAATAAAAAAGGCACAATGCCGACTTAAGTACAAGAGGACTGATACTCTAAATTTCTATGATTTGAACCCCTCCTGTGAGTCCAGTTTTAGATTCCGATGCTTAACTTCTGGTTTACTGTATCCCTTGGACTTTCTTATTGACGATGAAACGCAGAAATTGCATCCGAATTTAATAGAAAAGGCACAATGCCGACTTAAGTACAAGAGGACTGATACTCCAACTTTCTATGATTTGAACCTCTCCTGTGAGTCCAGTTTTAGATTCCGATGCTTCACTTCATGTTTACTGTATCCCTTGGACCCTCTTATTGACGATGAAACACAGAAATTGCATCCGAATTCAATACAAAAGGCACAATGCCGACTTAAGTGCAAGAGGACTGAATCTCTAACTTTCTATGATTTGAACCTCTGCTGTGAGTCCAGTTTTAGTTTCCGATGCTTCACTTAAGGTTTACTGTATCCCTTGGACCTTCTTATTGACGATGAAACACAGAAATTGCATTCGAATTTAATGAAAAAGGCACAATGCCGACTTACGTACAATAGGACTGAAACTCTAACTTTCTATGATTTGAACCTCTGCTGTGAGTCCAGTTTTAGTTTCCGATGCTTAACTTCAGGTTTACTGTATCCCTTGGACCTTCTTATTGACGATGAAACACAGAAATTGCATCCGAATTTAATACAAAAGGCACAATGCCGACTTAAGTACAAGAGGACTGAAACTCTAACTTTCTATGATTTTAACCTCTGCTGTGAGTCCAATTTTAGTTTCCGATGCTTCACTTCAGGTTTACTGTAACCCTGGACCTTCTTATTGACGATGAAAGACAGAAATTGCATCTGACTTTAATAAAAAAGGCACAATGCCGACTTAAGTACAAGAGGACAGATACTCTAACTTTCTGTGATTTGAACCCCTCCAGTGAGTCCAGTTTTAGATTCCGATGCTTCACTTCGGGTTTACTGTATCCCTTGGACCCTCTTATTGACGATGAAACACAGAAGTTGCATCCGAATTTAATACAAAAGGCACAATGCCGACTTAAGTACATGAGGACTGAAACTCTAACTTTCTATGATTTGAAGCACTGCTGTGAGTCCAGTTTTAGTTTCCGATGCTTCACTTCAGGTTTACTGTATCCCTTAGACCTTCTTATTGACGATGAAACACAGAAATTGCATCCGAATTCAATACAAAAGGCACAATGCCGACTTAAGTACAAGAGGACTGAAACTCTAACTTTCTATGATTTGTACCTCTCCTGTGAGTCCAGTTTTAGATTCCGATGCTTCACTTCGGGTTTACTGTATCCCTTGGACCCTCGTATTGACGATGAAACACAGAAATTGCATCCGAATTTAATACAAAAGGCACAATGCCGACTTAAGTGCGAGAGGACTGAATCTCTAACTTTCTATGATTTGAACCTCTGCTGTGAGTCCAGTTTAAGTTTCCGATGCTTCACTTAAGGTTTACTGTATCCCTTGCACCTTCTTATTGACCATGAAACACAGAAATTGCATCCGAATTTAATACAAAAGGCACAATGCCGACTTACGTACAAGAGGACTGAAATTCTAACTTTCTATGATTTGAACCTCTGTCGTGAGTCCAGTTTTAGTTTCCGATGCTTCACTTAATGTTTACTGTATCCCTTGGACCTTCTTATTGACGATGAAACACAGAAATTGCATTCGAATTTAATACAAAAGGCACAATGCCGACTTACGTACAAGAGGACTGAAACTATAACTTTCTATGATTTGAACCTCTGCTGTGAGTCCAGTTTTAGTTTCCGATGCTTAACTTCAGGTTTACTGTATTCCTTGGACCTTCTTATTGACGATGAAACACAGAAATTGCATCCGAATTTAATACAAAAGGCACAATGCCGACTTAAGTACAAGAGGACTGAAACTGAAACTTTCTATGATTTGAACCTCTTCTGTAAGTCCAGTTTAAGTTTCCGATGCTTCACTTCAGATTTACTGTATCCCTTGGACCTTCTAATTGACGATGAAACACAGAAATTGCATCCGAATTTAATACAAAAGGCACAATGCCGACTAAAGTACAAGAGGACTGATACTCTAACTTTCTATGATTTGAACCTCTGCTGTGAGTCCAGTTTTAGTTTCCGATGCTTCACTTCAGGTTTCCTGTATCCCTGGGACCTTCTTATTGACGTTGGAAGACAGAAATTGCATCTGACTTTAATAAAAAAGGCACAAAGCCGACTTAAGTACAAGAGGACTGAAACTTTAACTATCTATGATTTGAACCACTGCTTTGAGACCAGTTTTAAATTCCGATGCTTAACTTCAGATTTACTGTATCCCTTGGACCTTCTTATTGACGATGAAACACAGAAATTGCATCCCAATTTAATACAAAAGGCACAATGCCGACTTAAGTACAAGGGGAATGAAACTGCAACTTTCTATGATTTGAACCTCTGCTGTGAGTCCAGTTTAAGTTTCCGATGCTTCACTTCAGGTTTACTGTATCCCTTGGATCGTCTTATTGACGATGAAACACAGAAATTGCATCCGAATTTAATACAAAAGGCACAATGCCGACTTAAGTACAAGAGGACTGAAACTCTAACTTTCTATGATTTGAACCTCTGCTGTGAGTCTAGTTTTAGTTTCCGATGCTTCACTTCTGGTTTATTGTATTCCTTGGACATTCTTATTGACGATGAAACACAGAAATTGCATCCGAATTTAATATAAAAGGCACAATGCCGACTTAAGTACAAGTGGACTGATACTCTAACATTCTATGATTTGAACCCCTCCTGTGAGTCCAGTTTTAGATTCCGATGCTTAACTTCAGGTTTACTGTATTGCTTGGACCTTCTTATTGACGATGAAACACAGAAATTGCATCAGAATTTAATAAAAACGACACAATGCCGACTTAAGTACAAGAGGACTGATACTCTAACTTTCTATGATTTGAACCCCTCCTGTGTGTCCAGTTTTAGTTTCCGATGCTTCACTTCAGGTTTACTGTATCCCTTGGACCTTCTTACTGACGATGAAACACAGAAATTGCATCCGAATTTAATAAAAAAGGCACAATGCCGACTTAAGTACAAGAGGACTGATACTCTAACTTTCTATGATTTGAACCCCTCCTGTGAGTCCAATTTTTAGTTTCCGATGCTTCACTTCAGGTTTACTGTATCCCTTGGACCTTCTTACTGACGATGAAACACAGAAATTGCATCCGAATTTAATAAAAAAAGGCACAATGCCGACTTAAGTACAAGAGGACTGATACTCTAACTTTCTTTGATTTGAACCCCTCCTGTGAGTCCACTTTTAGATTCCGATGCTTAACTTCTGGTTTGCTGTATCCCTTGGACCTTCTTATTGACGATGAAACACAGAAATTGCATCCGAATTTAATAGAAAAGGCACAATGTCGACTTAAGTACAAGAGGACTGATACTCTAACTTTCTATGATTTGAACCTCTCCTGTGAGTCCAGTTTTAGATTCCGATGCTTCATTTCGGGTTTACTGTATCCCTTGGACCCTCTTATTGACGATGAAACACAGAAATTGCATCCGAATTTAATACAAAAGGCACAATGCCGACTTAAGTGCAAGAGGACTGAATCTCTAACTTTCTATGATTTGAACCTCTGCTGTGAGTCCAGTTTTAGTTTCCGATGCTTCACTTAAGGTTTGCTGTATCCCTTGGACCTTCTTATTGACGATGAAACACAGAAATTGCATTCGAATTTAATACAAAAGCCACAATGCCAACTTACGTACAAGAGGACTGAAACTCTAACTTTCTATGATTTGAACCTCTGCTGTGAGTCCAGTTTTAGTTTCCGATGCTTCACTTCAGGTTTACTGTAACCCTGGGACCTTCTTATTGACGATGAAAGACAGAAATTGCATCTGATTTTAATAAAAAAGGCACAAAGCCGACTTAAGTACAAGAGGACTGAATCTCTAACATTCTATGATTTGAACCTCTGCTGTAAGTCCAGTTTTAGTTTCCGATGCTTCACTTCAGGTATACTGTATCCCTTGGACCTTCTTATTGACGATGAAACATAGAAATTGCATCCGAAGTTAATACAAAAGGCACAATCCCGACTTAAGTAGAAGAGGACTGAAACTGTAACTTTCTATGATTTGAACCTCTGCTGTGAGTCCAGTTTTAGTTTCCGATGCTTCACTTAAGGTTTGCTGTATCCCTTGGACCTTCTTATTGACGATGAAACACATAAATTGCATTCGAATTTAATACAAAAGGCACAATGCCGACTTACGTACAAGAGGACTGATACTCTAACTTTCTATGATTTGAACCTCTGCTGTGAGTCCAGTTTTAGTTTCCGATGCTTCACTTCAGGTTTACTGAATCCCTTGGACCTTCTTATTGACGATGAAACACAGAAATTGCATCCGAATTTAATATAAAAGGCACAATGCCGACTTAACTACAAGAGGACTGATACTCTAAATTTCTATGATTTGAACCCCTCCTGTGAGTCCAGTTTTAGTTTCCGATGCTTCACTTCAGATTTACTGTATCCCTTGGACCTTCTTACTGACGATGAAACACAGAAATCGCATCCGAATTTAATAAAAAAGGCACAATGCCGACTTAAGTACAAGAGGACTGATACTCTAAATTTCTATGATTTGAACCCCTCCTGTGAGTCCAGTTTTAGATTCCGATGCTTAACTTCTGGTTTACTGTATCCCTTGGACTTTCTTATTGACGATGAAACGCAGAAATTGCATCCGAATTTAATAGAAAAGGCACAATGCCGACTTAAGTACAAGAGGACTGATACTCCAACTTTCTATGATTTGAACCTCTCCTGTGAGTCCAGTTTTAGATTCCGATGCTTCACTTCATGTTTACTGTATCCCTTGGACCCTCTTATTGACGATGAAACACAGAAATTGCATCCGAATTCAATACAAAAGGCACAATGCCGACTTAAGTGCAAGAGGACTGAATCTCTAACTTTCTATGATTTGAACCTCTGCTGTGAGTCCAGTTTTAGTTTCCGATGCTTCACTTAAGGTTTACTGTATAACTTGGACCTTCTTATTGACGATGAAACACAGAAATTGCATTCGAATTTAATGAAAAAGGCACAATGCCGACTTACGTACAAGAGGACTGAAACTCTAACTTTCTATGATTTGAACCTCTGCTGTGAGTCCAGTTTTAGTTTCCGATGCTTAACTTCAGGTTTACTGTATCCCTTGGACCTTCTTATTGACGATGAAACACAGAAATTGCATCCGAATTTAATACAAAAGGCACAATGCCGACTTAAGTACAAGAGGACTGAAACTCTAACTTTCTATGATTTGAACCTCTGATGTGAGTCCAGTTTTAGTTTCCGATGCTTCACTTCAGGTTTACTGTGTCCCTTGGACCTTCTTATTGACGATGAAACACAGAAATTGCATCCGAATTTAATGAAAAAGGCACAATGCCGACTTAAGTACAAGAGGACTGAAACTCTAACTTTCTATGATTTTAACCTCTGCTGTGAGTCCAATTTTAGTTTCCGATGCTTCACTTCAGGTTTACTGTAACCCTGGACCTTCTTATTGACGATGAAAGACAGAAATTGCATCTGACTTTAATAAAAAAGGCACAATGCCGACTTAAGTACAAGAGGACAGATACTCTAACTTTCTGTGATTTGAACCCCTCCAGTGAGTCCAGTTTTAGATTCCGATGCTTCACTTCGGGTTTACTGTATCCCTTGGACCCTCTTATTGACGATGAAACACAGAAGTTGCATCCGAATTTAATACAAAAGGCACAATGCCGACTTAAGTACATGAGGACTGAAACTCTAACTTTCTATGATTTGAAGCACTGCTGTGAGTCCAGTTTTAGTTTCCGATGCTTCACTTCAGGTTTACTGTATCCCTTAGACCTTCTTATTGACGATGAAACACAGAAATTGCATCCGAATTCAATACAAAAGGCACAATGCCGACTTAAGTACAAGAGGACTGAAACTCTAACTTTCTATGATTTGAACCTCTCCTGTGAGTCCAGTTTTAGATTCCGATGCTTCACTTCGGGTTTACTGTATCCCTTGGACCCTCGTATTGACGATGAAACACAGAAATTGCATCCGAATTTAATACAAAAGGCACAATGCCGACTTAAGTGCGAGAGGACTGAATCTCTAACTTTCTATGATTTGAACCTCTGCTGTGAGTCCAGTTTAAGTTTCCGATGCTTCACTTAAGGTTTACTGTATCCCTTGCACCTTCTTATTGACCATGAAACACAGAAATTGCATCCGAATTTAATACAAAAGGCACAATGCCGACTTACGTACAAGAGGACTGAAATTCTAACTTTCTATGATTTGAACCTCTGCCGTGAGTCCAGTTTTAGTTTCCGATGCTTAACTTCAGGTTTACTGTATCCCTTGGACCTTCTTATTGACGATGAAACACAGAAATTGCATCCGAATTCAATACAAAAGGCACAATGCCGAATTAAGTGCAAGAGGACTGAATCTCTAACTTTCCATGATTTGAACCTCTGCTGTGAGTCCAGTTTTAGTTTCCGATGCTTCACTTAATGTTTACTGTATCCCTTGGACCTTCTTATTGACGATGAAACACAGAAATTGCATTCGAATTTAATACAAAAGGCACAATGCCGACTTACGTACAAGAGGACTGAAACTCTAACTTTCTATGATTTGAACCTCTGCTGTGAGTCCAGTTTTAGTTTCCGATGCTTAACTTCAGGTTTACTGTATTCCTTGGACCTTCTTATTGACGATGAAACACAGAAATTGCATCCGAATTTAATACAAAAGGCACAATGCCGACTTAAGTACAAGAGGACTGAAACTGAAACTTTCTATGATTTGAACCTCTTCTGTAAGTCCAGTTTAAGTTTCCGATGCTTCACTTCAGATTTACTGTATCCCTTGGACCTTCTAATTGACGATGAAACACAGAAATTGCATCCGAATTTAATACAAAAGGCACAATGCCGACTAAAGTACAAGAGGACTGATACTCTAACTTTCTATGATTTGAACCTCTGCTGTGAGTCCAGTTTTAGTTTCCGATGCTTCACTTCAGGTTTCCTGTATCCCTGGGACCTTCTTATTGACGTTGGAAGACAGAAATTGCATCTGACTTTAATAAAAAAGGCACAAAGCCGACTTAAGTACAAGAGGACTGAAACTTTAACTATCTATGATTTGAACCACTGCTTTGAGACCAGTTTTAAATTCCGATGCTTAACTTCAGATTTACTGTATCCCTTGGACCTTCTTGTTGACGATGAAACACAGAAATTGCATCCCAATTTAATACAAAAGGCACAATGCCGACTTAAGTACAAGGGGAATGAAACTGCAACTTTCTATGATTTGAACCTCTGCTGTGAGTCCAGTTTAAGTTTCCGATGCTTCACTTCAGGTTTACTGTATCCCTTGGATCGTCTTATTGACGATGAAACACAGAAATTGCATCCGAATTTAATACAAAAGGCACAATGCCGACTTAAGTACAAGAGGACTGAAACTCTAACTTTCTATGATTTGAACCTCTGCTGTGAGTCTAGTTTTAGTTTCCGATGCTTCACTTCTGGTTTATTGTATTCCTTGGACATTCTTATTGACGATGAAACACAGAAATTGCATCCGAATTTAATATAAAAGGCACAATGCCGACTTAAGTACAAGTGGCCTGATACTCTAACTTTCTATGATTTGAACCCCTCCTGTGAGTCCAGTTTTAGATTCCGATGCTTAACTTCAGGTTTACTGTATTGCTTGGACCTTCTTATTGACGATGAAACACAGAAATTGCATCAGAATTTAATAAAAACGACACAATGCCGACTTAAGTACAAGAGGACTGATACTCTAACTTTCTATGATTTGAACCCCTCCTGTGTGTCCAGTTTTAGTTTCCGATGCTTCACTTCAGGTTTACTGTATCCCTTGGACCTTCTTACTGACGATGAAACACAGAAATTGCATCCGAATTTAATAAAAAAGGCACAATGCCGACTTAAGTACAAGAGGACTGATACTCTAACTTTCTATGATTTGAACCCCTCCTGTGAGTCCAATTTTTAGTTTCCGATGCTTCACTTCAGGTTTACTGTATCCCTTGGACCTTCTTACTGACGATGAAACACAGAAATTGCATCCGAATTTAATAAAAAAAGGCACAATGCCGACTTAAGTACAAGAGGACTGATACTCTAACTTTCTTTGATTTGAACCCCTCCTGTGAGTCCACTTTTAGATTCCGATGCTTAACTTCTGGTTTGCTGTATCCCTTGGACCTTCTTATTGACGATGAAACACAGAAATTGCATCCGAATTTAATAGAAAAGGCACAATGTCGACTTAAGTACAAGAGGACTGATACTCTAACTTTCTATGATTTGAACCTCTCCTGTGAGTCCAGTTTTAGATTCCGATGCTTCATTTCGGGTTTACTGTATCCCTTGGACCCTCTTATTGACGATGAAACACAGAAATTGCATCCGAATTTAATACAAAAGGCACAATGCCGACTTAAGTGCAAGAGGACTGAATCTCTAACTTTCTATGATTTGAACCTCTGCTGTGAGTCCAGTTTTAGTTTCCGATGCTTCACTTAAGGTTTGCTGTATCCCTTGGACCTTCTTATTGACGATGAAACACAGAAATTGCATTCGAATTTAATACAAAAGCCACAATGCCAACTTACGTACAAGAGGACTGAAACTCTAACTTTCTATGATTTGAACCTCTGCTGTGAGTCCAGTTTTAGTTTCCGATGCTTCACTTCAGGTTTACTGTAACCCTGGGACCTTCTTATTGACGATGAAAGACAGAAATTGCATCTGATTTTAATAAAAAAGGCACAATGCCGACTTAAGTACAAGAGGACAGATACTCTAACTTTCAATGATTTGAACCCCTCCTGTGAGTCCAGTTTTAGATTCCGATGCTTAACTTCAGGTTTACCGTATCCCTTGGACCTTCTTATTGACGATGAAACACAGAAATTGCATCCGAATTTAATACAAAAGGCACAATGCCGACTTAAGTGCAAGAGGACTGAGTCTCTAACTTTCCATGATTTGAACCTCTGCTGTGAGTCCAGTTTTAGTTTCCGATGCTTCACTTAAGGTTTGCTGTATCCCTTGGACCTTCTTATTGACGATGAAACACATAAATTGCATCCGAATTTAATACAAAAGGCACAATGCCGACTTAAGTACAAGAGGACTGAAACTGCAACTTTCTATGACTTGAACCTCTGCTGTGAGACCTGTTTTAGATTCCGATGCTTAACTTCAGATTTACTGTATCCCTTGGACCTTCATATTGGCGATGAAACAAAGAAATTGCATCCGAATTTAATACAAAAGGCACAATGCCGACTTAAGTACAAGAGGACTGAAACTCTCACTTTCTATGATTTGAACCTCTGCTGTGAGTCTAGTTTTAGTTTCCGATGCTTCACTTCAGGTTTACTGTATTCCTTGGACCTTCTTATTGACGATGAAACACAGAAATTGCATCCGAATTTAATACAAAAGGCACAATGCCGACTTAAGTACAAGAGGACTGAAACTGCAACTTTCTATGACTTGAACCTCTGCTGTGAGTCCAGTTTAAGTTTCCGATGCTTCACTTCAGGTTTACTGTATCCCTTGGATCGTCTTATTGACGATGAAACACAGAAATTGCATCCGAATTTAATACAAAAGGCACAATGCCGACTTAAGTACAAGAGGACTGAAACTCTAACTTTCTATGATTTGAACCTCTGCTATGAGTCTAGTTTTAGTTTCCGATGCTTCACTTCAGGTTTACTGTATTCCTAGCACCTTCTTATTGACGATGAAACACAGAAATTGCATCCGAATTTAATACGAAAGGCACAATGTCGACTTAAGTACAAGAGGACTGATACTCTAACTTTCTATGATTTGAACCTCTCCTGTGAGTCCAGTTTTAGATTCCGATGCTTCACTTCGGGTTTACTGTATCCCTTGGACCCTCTTATTGACGATGAAACACAGAAATTGCATCCGAATTTAATACAAAAGGCACAATGCCGACTTAAGTGCGAGAGGACTGAATCTCTAACTTTCTATGATTTGAACCTCTGCTGTGAGTCCAGTTTAAGTTTCCGATGCTTCACTTAAGGTTTACTGTATCCCTTGGACCTTCTTATTGACGATGAAACACAGAAATTGCATCCGAATTTAATACAAAAGGCACAATGCCGACTTAAGTACAAGAGGACTGAAACTGCAACTTTCTATGACTTGAACCTCTTCTGTAAGTCCAGTTTAAGTTTCCGATGCTTCACTTCAGATTTACAGTATCCCTTGGACCTTCTCATTGACGATGAAACACAGAAATTGCATCCGAATTTAATACAAAAGGCACAATGCCGACTTAAGCACAAGAGGACTGATACTCTAACTTTCTATGATTTGAACCTCTGTTGTGAGTCCAGTTTTAGTTTCCGATGCTTCATTTCAGGTTTACTGTATCCCTTGGACCTTCTTATTGACGATGAAACACAGAAATTGCATCCGAATTTAATATAAAAGGCACAATGCCGACTTAAGTACAAGAGGACTGATACTCTAACTTTCTATGATTTGAACCCCTCCTGTGAGTCCAGTTTTAGATTCCGATGCTTAACTTCAGGTTTACTGTATCCCTTGGACCTTCTTACTGACGATGAAACACAGAAATTGCATCCGAATTTAATAAAAAAGGCACAATGCCGACTTAAGTACAAGAGGACTGATACTCTAACATTCTATGATTTGAACCCCTCCTGTGAGTCCAGTTTTAGTTTCCGATGCTTCACTTCAGGTTTACTGTATCCCTTGGACCTTCTTACTGACGATGAAACACAGAAATTGCATCCGAATTTAATAAAAAAGGCACAATGCCGACTTAAGTACAAGAGGACTGATACTCTAACTTTCTATGATTTGAACCTATCCTGTGAGTCCAGTTTTAGTTTCCGATGCTTCACTTAAGGTTTGCTGTATCCCTTGGACCTTCTTATTGACGGTGAAACACAGAAATTGCATTCGAATTTAATACAAAAGGCACAATGCCGACTTACGTACAAGAGGACTGAAACTCTAACTTTCTATGATTTGAACCTCTGCTGTGAGTCCAGTTTTAGTTTCCGATGCTTCACTTCAGGTTTACTGTATCCCGTTGACCTTCTTATTGACGATAAACCATTGAAATTGCATCCGAAGTTAATACAAAAGGCACAACGCCGACTTAAGTAGAAGAGGACTGAAACTGTAACTTTCTATGATTTGAACCTCTGCTGTGAGTCCAGTTCCAGTTTCCGATGCTTCACTTCAGGTTTACTGTATCCCTTGGACCTTCTTATTGACGATGAAACACAGAAATTGCATCCGAATTTAATACAAAAGGCACAATGCAGACTTAAGTACAAGAGGACTGATACTCTAACTTTCTATGATTTGAACCTCTGCTGTGAGTCCAGTTTTAGTTTCCGATGCTTCACTTCAGGTTTACTGTATCCCTTGGACCTTCTTATTGACGATGAAACACAGAAATTGCATCCGAATTTAATATAAAAGGCACAATGCCGACTTAACTACAAGAGGACTGATACTCTAACTTTCTATGATTTGAACCCCTCCTGTGAGTCCAGTTTTAGATTCCGATGCTTAACTTCAGGTTTACTGTATCCCTTGGACCTTCTTATTGACGATGAAACACAGAAATTGCAACCGAATTTAATAAAAACGACACAATGCCGACTTAAGTACAAGAGGACTGATACTCTAACATTCTATGATTTGAACCCCTCCTGTGAGTCCAGTTTTAGTTTCCGATGCTTCACTTCAGGTTTACTGTATCCCTTGGACCTTCTTACTGACGATGAAACACAGAAATTGCATCCGAATTTAATAAAAAAGGCACAATGCCGACTTAAGTACAAGAGGACTGATACTCTAACTTTCTATGATTTGAACCTATCCTGTGAGTCCAGTTTTAGTTTCCGATGCTTCACTTAAGGTTTGCTGTATCCCTTGGACCTTCTTATTGACGGTGAAACACAGAAATTGCATTCGAATTTAATACAAAAGGCACAATGCCGACTTACGTACAAGAGGACTGAAACTCTAACTTTCTATGATTTGAACCTCTGCTGTGAGTCCAGTTTTAGTTTCCGATGCTTCACTTCAGGTTTACTGTATCCCGTTGACCTTCTTATTGACGATAAACCATTGAAATTGCATCCGAAGTTAATACAAAAGGCACAACGCCGACTTAAGTAGAAGAGGACTGAAACTGTAACTTTCTATGATTTGAACCTCTGCTGTGAGTCCAGTTCCAGTTTCCGATGCTTCACTTCAGGTTTACTGTATCCCTTGGACCTTCTTATTGACGATGAAACACAGAAATTGCATCCGAATTTAATACAGAAGGCACAATGCAGACTTAAGTACAAGAGGACTGATACTCTAACTTTCTATGATTTGAACCTCTGCTGTGAGTCCAGTTTTAGTTTCCGATGCTTCACTTCAGGTTTACTGTATCCCTTGGACCTTCTTATTGACGATGAAACACAGAAATTGCATCCGAATTTAATATAAAAGGCACAATGCCGACTTAACTACAAGAGGACTGATACTCTAACTTTCTATGATTTGAACCCCTCCTGTGAGTCCAGTTTTAGTTTCCGATGCTTCACTTCAGATTTACTGTATCCCTTGGACCTTCTTACTGACGATGAAACACAGAAATTGCATCCGAATTTAATAAAAAAGGCACAATGCCGACTTAAGTACAAGAGGACTGATACTCTAACTTTCTATGATTTGAACCCCTCCTGTGAGTCCAATTTTAGATTCCGATGCTTAACTTCTGGTTTACTGTATCCCTTGGACTTTCTTATTGACGATGAAACACAGAAATTGCATCCGAATTTAATAGAAAAGGCACAATGCCGACTTAAGTACAAGAGGACTGATACTCCAACTTTCTATGATTTGAACCTCTCCTGTGAGTCCAGTTTTAGATTCCGATGCTTCACTTCGGGTTTACTGTATCCCTTGGACCCTCTTATTGACGATGAAACACAGAAATTGCATCCGAATTCAATACAAAAGGCACAATGCCGACTTAAGTGCAAGAGGACTGAATCTCTAATTTTCTATGATTTGAACCTCTGCTGTGAGTCCAGTTTTAGTTTCCGATGCTTCACTTAAGGTTTACTGTATCCCTTGGACCTTCTTATTGACGATGAAACACAGAAATTGCATTCGAATTTAATGAAAAAGGCACAATGCCGACTTACGTACAAGAGGACTGAAATTCTAACTTTCTATGATTTGAACCTCTGCTGTGAGTCCAGTTTTAGTTTCCGATGCTTAACTTCAGGTTTACTGTATCCCTTGGACCTTCTTATTGACGATGAAACACAGAAATTGCATCCAAATTTAATACAAAAGGCACAATGCCGACTTAAGTACAAGAGGACTGAAACTCTAACTTTCTATGATTTGAACCTCTGATGTGAGTCCAGTTTTAGTTTCCGATGCTTCACTTCAGGTTTACTGTGTCCCTTGGACCTTCTTATTGACGATGAAACACAGAAATTGCATCCGAATTTAATGAAAAAGGCACAATGCCGACTTAAGTACAAGAGGACTGAAACTCTAACTTTCTATGATTTTAACCTCTGCTGTGAGTCCAATTTTAGTTTCCGATGCTTCACTTCAGGTTTACTGTAGCCCTGGACCTTCTTATTGACGATGAAAGACAGAAATTGCATCTGACTTTAATAAAAAAGGCACAATGCCGACTTAAGTACAAGAGGACAGAAACTCTAACTTTCTGTGATTTGAACCCCTCCAGTGAGTCCAGTTTTAGATTCCGATGCTTAACTTCAGGTTTACTGTATCTCTTGGACCTTCTTATTGACGATGAAACACAGAAATTGCATCCGAATTTAATGAAAAAGGCACAATGCCGATTTAAGTACAAGAAGACTGATACTCTAACTTTCTATGATTTGAACCCCTCCTGTGGGTCCAGTTTTAAATTCCGATGTTTAACTTCAGGTTTACTGTATCCCTTGGACCTTCTTATTGACGATGAAACACAGAAATTGCATCCGAATTTAATACAAAAGGCACAATGCCGACTTAAGTACAAGAGGACTGATACTCTAACTTTCGATGATTTGAACCTCTCCTGTGAGTCCAGTTTTAGATTCCGATGCTTCACTTCAGGTTTACTGTATCCCTTGGACCCTCTTATTGACGATGAAACACAGAAATTGCATTCGAATTTAATACAAAAGGCACAATGCCGACTTAAGTACAAGAGGACTGAATCTCTAACTTTCTATGATTTGAACCTCTGCTGTGAGTCCAGTTTTAGTTTCCGATGCTTCACTTCAGGTATACTGTATCCCTTGGAACTTCTTATTGACGATGAAACATAGAAATTGCATCCGAAGTTAATACAAAAGGCACAATGCCGACTTAAGTACAAGAGGACTGATACTCTAACTTTCTATGATTTGAACCCCTCCTGTGAGTCCAGTTTTAGATTCCGATGCTTAACTTCTGGTTTACTGTATCCCTAGGACCTTCTTATTGACGATGAAACACAGAAATTGCATCCGAATTTAATACAAAAGGCACAATGCCGACTTGAGTACAAGAGGACTGATACTCTCCCTTTCTATGATTTGAACCTCTACTGTGAGTCCAAATTTAGATTCCGATGCTTCACTTCAGGTTTACTATATCCCTAGGATCTTCTTATTGACGATGAAACACAGAAATTGCATTCGAATTTAATACAAAAGGCACAAAGCCGACTTAAGTACAAGAGGACTGAATCTCTAACATTCTATGATTTGAACCTCTGCTGTAAGTCCAGTTTTAGTTTCCGATGCTTCACTTCAGGTATACTGTATCCCTTGGACCTTCTTATTGACGATGAAACATAGAAATTGCATCCGAAGTTAATACAAAAGGCACAATGCCGACTTAAGTACAAGAGGACTGATACTCTAACTTTCTATGATTTGAACCCCTCCTGTGAGTCCAGTTTTAGATTCCGTTGCTTAACTTCTGGTTTACTGTATCCCTAGGACCTTCTTATTGACGATGAAACACAGAAATTGCATCCGAATTTAATACAAAAGGCACAATGCCGACTTAAGTACAAGAGTACTGAAACTCTAACTTTTTTATGATTTGAACCTCTGCTGTGAGTCCAGTTTTAGTTTCCGATACTTCACTTCAGGTTTACTGTATTCCTTGGACCTTCTTATTGAAGATGAAACACAGAAATTGTATCCGAATTTAATACAAAAGGCACAATGCCGACTTAAGTAAAAGAGGACTGATACTCTGACTTTCTATGATTTGAACCTCTCCTGTGAGTCCAGTTTTAGATTCCGATGCTTCACTTCGGGTTTACTGTATCCCTTGGACCCTCTAATTGACGATGAAACACAGAAATTGCATCCGAATTTAATACAAAAGGCACAATGCCGACTTAAGTACATGAGGACTGAAACTCTAACTTTCTATGATTTGAAGCACTGCTGTAAGTCCAGTTTTAGTTTCCGCTGCTTCACTTCAGGTTTACTGTATCCCTTAGACCTTCTTATTGACGATGAAACACAGAAATTGCATCCGAATTCAATACAAAAGGCACAATGCCGACTTAAGTACAAGAGGACTGAAACTCTAACTTTCTATGATTTGAACTTCTCCTGTGAGTCCAGTTTTAGATTCCGATGCTTCACTTCGGGTTTACTGTATCCCTTGGACCCTCGTATTGACGATGAAACACAGAAATTGCATCCGAATTTAATACAAAAGGCACAATGCCGACTTAAGTGCGAGAGGACTGATTCTCTAACTTTCTATGATTTGAACCTCTGCTGTGAGTCCAGTTTTAGTTTCCGATGCTTCACTTAAGGTTTACTGTATCCCTTGCACCTTCTTATTGACCATGAAACACAGAAATTGCATCCGAATTTAATACAAAAGGCACAATGCCGACTTACGTACAAGAGGACTGAAACTCTAACTTTCTATGATTTGAACCTCTGCCGTGAGTCCAGTTTTGGTTTCCGATGCTTAACTTCAGGTTTACTGTATCCCTTGGACCTTCTTATTGACGATGAAACACAGAAATTGCATCGGAATTTAATACAAAAGGCACAATGCCGACTTGAGTACAAGAGGACTGAAACTCTAACTTTCTATGATTTGAACCTCCGCTGTGAGTCCAGTTTTAGTTTCCGATGCTTCACATCAGGTTTACTGTATTCCTTGGAACTTCTTATTGACGATGTAACACAGAAATTGCATCCGAATTTAATACAAGAGGCACAATGCCGACTTAAGTACAAGTGGACTGAAACTCTAACATTCTATGATTTGAACCTCTGCTGTGAGTCCAGTTTTAGTTTCCGATGCTTCACTTCAGGTTTACTGTATCCCTTGGACCTTCTTATTGACGAAGAAACACAGAAATTGCATCCGAATTTAATACAAAAGGCACAATGCCGACTTAAGTACAAGAGGAATGAAACACTAACTTTCTATGATTTAAACCTCTGCTGTGGGTCCAGTTTTAGTTTCCGATGCTTCACTTCATGTTTACTGTATCCCTTGGACCTTCCTATTGACGATGAAACACAGAAATTGCATTTGAATTTAATAAAAAAGCACAATGCCAACTTAAGTACAAGAGGACTGATACTCTAACTTTCTATGATTTGAACCCCTTTTGTGAGTCCAGTTTTAGTTTCCGATGCTTCACTTCAGGTTTACTGTATCCCTTGGACCTTCTTATTGACGATGAAACACAGAAATTGCATCCGAATTTAATAAAAAAGGCACAATGCCGACTTAAGTACAAGAGGACTGATACTCTAACTTTCTATGATATGAACCCCTCCTGTGAGTCCAGTTTTAGATTCCGATGCATAATCTCTGGTTTACTGTATCCCTTGGACGTTCTTACTGACGATGAAACACAGATATTGCATCCGAATTTAATGCAAAAGGCACAATGCCGACTTGTGTAAAAGAGGACTGATACTCTAATTTTCTATGATTTGAACCTCTCCTGTGAGTCCAGTTTTAGATTCCGATGCTTCACTTCGGGTTTACTGTATCCCTTGGACCCTCTTATTGACGATGAAACACAGAAATTGCATCCGAATTTAATACAAGAGGCACAATGCCGACTTAAGTACATAAGGACTGAAACTCTAACTTTCTATGATTTGAAGTACTGCTGTGAGTCCAGTTTTAGTTTCCGATGCTTCACTTCAGGTTCACTGTATCCCTTGGACCTTCTTATTGACGATGAAACACAGAATGTGCATCCGAATTTAATACAAAAGGCACAATGCCGACTTACGTACAAGAGGACTGAAACTCTAACTTTCTATGATTTGAACCTCTGCTGTGAGTCCAGTTTTAGTTTCCGATGCTTAACTTCAGGTTTACTGTATCCCTTGGACCTTCTTATTGACGATGAAACACAGGAATTGCATCCGATTTTAATACAAAAGGCACAATGCCGATTTAAGTACAAGAGGACTGATACTCTAACTTTCGATGATTTGAACCTCTCCTGTGAGTCCAGTTTTAGATTCCGATGCTTCACTTCAGGTTTACTGTATCCCTTGGACCCTCTTATTGACGATGAAACACAGAAATTGCATCCGAATTTAATACAAAAGGCACAATGCCGACTTAAGTACAAGAGGACTGAATCTCTAACTTTCTGTGATTTGAACCTCTGCTGTGAGTCCAGTTTTAGTTTCCGATGCTTCACTTCAGGTATACTGTATCCCTTGGACCTTCTTACTGACGATGAAACATAGAAATTGCATCCGAAGTTAATACAAAAGGCACAATGCCGACTTAAGTACAAGAGGACTGATACTCTAACTTTCTATGATTTGAACCCCTCGTGTGAGTCCAGTTTTAGATTCCGATGCTTAACTTCAGGTTTACTGTATCCCTTGGACCTTCTTATTGACGATGAAACACAGAAATTGCATCCGAATTTAATAAAAAAGGCACAATGCCGACTTAAGTACAAGAGGACTGATACTCTAACATTCTATGATATGAACCCCTCCTGTGAGTCCAGTTTTAGATTCCGATGCATAATCTCTGGTTTACTGTATCCCTTGGACCTTCTTACTGACGATGAAACACAGATATTGCATCCGAATTTAATACAAAAGGCAAAATGCCGACTTGAGTAAAAGAGGACTGATACTCTAACTTTCTATGATTTGAACCTCTCCTGTGAGTCCAGTTTTAGATTCCGATGCTTCACTTCGGGTTTACTGTATCCCTTGGATCCCCTTATTGACGATGAAACACAGAAATTGCATCCGAATTTAATACAAGAGGCACAATGCCGACTTAAGTACATAAGGACTGAAACTCTAACTTTCTATGATTTGAAGTACTGCTGTGAGTCCAGTTTTAGTTTCCGATGCTTCACTTCAGGTTCACTGTATCCCTTGGACCTTCTTATTGACGATGAAACACAGAATGTGCATCCGAATTTAATACAAAAGGCACAATGCCGACTTACGTACAAGAGGACTGAAACTCTAAATTTCTATGATTTGAACCTCTCCTGTGAGTCCAGTTTTAGTTTCCGATGCTTAACTTCAGGTTTACTGTATCCCTTGGACCTTCTTATTGACGATGAAACACAGGAATTGCATCCGAATTTAATACAAAAGGCACAATGCCGACTTAAGTACAAGAGGACTGATACTCTAACTTTCGATGATTTGAACCTCTCCTGTAAGTCCAGTTTGAGATTCCGATGCTTCACTTCAGGTTTACTGTATCCCTTGGACCCTCTTATTGACGATGAAACACAGAAATTGCATCCGAATTTAATACAAAAGGCACAATGCCGACTTAAGTACAAGAGGACTGAATCTCTAACTTTCTATGATTTGAACCTCTGCTGTGAGTCCAGTTTTAGTTTCCGATGCTTCACTTCAGGTATACTGTATCCCTTGGACCTTCTTATTGACGATGAAACATAGAAATTGCATCCGAAGTTAAAACAAAAGGCACAATGCCGACTTAAGTACATAAGGACTGAAACTCTAACTTTCTATGATTTGAAGTACTGCTGTAAGTCCAGTTTTAGTTTCCGATGCTTCACTTCAGGTTTACTGTATCCCTTAGACCTTCTTATTGACGATGAAACACAGAAATTGCATCCGAATTCAATACAAAAGGCACAATGCCGACTTAAGTACAAGAGGACTGAAACTCTAACTTTCTATGATTTGAACCTCTCCTGTGAGTCCAGTTTTAGATTCCGATGCTTCACTTCGGGTTTACTGTATCCCTTGGACCCTCGTATTGACGATGAAACACAGAAATTGCATCCGAATTTAATACAAAAGGCACAATGCCGACTTAAGTGCGAGAGGACTGAATCTCTAACTTTCTATGATTTGAACCTCTGCTGTGAGTCCAGTTTTAGTTTCCGATGCTTCACTTAAGGTTTACTGTATCCCTTGCACCTTCTTATTGGCGATGAAACACAGAAATTGCATCCGAATTTAATACAAAAGGCACAATGACGACTTACGTACAAGAGCACTGAAACTCTAACTTTCTATGATTTGAACCTCTGCCGTGTGTCCAGTTTTAGTTTCCGATGCTTAACTTCAGGTTTACTGTATCCCTTGGTCCTTCTTATTGACGTTGAAACACAGAAATTGCATCGGAATTTAATACAAAAGGCACAATGCCGACTTGAGTACAAGAGGACTGAAACTGTAACTTTCTATGATTTGAACCTCCGCTGTGAGTCCAGTTTTAGTTTCCGATGCTTCACATCAGGTTTACTGTATTCCTTGGAACTTCTTATTGACGATGTAACACAGAAATTGCATCCGAATTTAATACAAAAGGCACAATGCCGACTTAAGTACAAGTGGACTGAAACTCTAACATTCTATGATTTGAACCTCTGCTGTGACTCCAGTTTTAGTTTCCGATGCTTCACTTCAGGTTTACTGTATCCCTTGGACCTTCTTATTGACGAAGAAACACAGAAATTGCATCCGAATTTAATACAAAAGGCACAATGCCGACTTAAGTACAAGAGGAGTGAAACTCTAACTTTCTATGATTTAAACCTCTGCTGTGGGTCCAGTTTTAGTTTCCGATGCTTCACTTCATGTTAACTGTATCCCTTGGACCTTCCTATTGACGATGAAACACAGAAATTGCATTTGAATTTAATAAAAAAGGCACAATGCCAACTTAAGTACAAGAGGACTGATACTCTAACTTTCTATGATTTGAACACCTTTTGTGAGTCCAGTTTTAGTTTCCGATGCTTCACTTCAGGTTTACTGTATCCCTTGGACCTTCTTATTGACGATGAAACACAGAAATTGCATCCGAATTTAATAAAAAAGGCACAATGCCGACTTAAGTACAAGAGGACTGATACTCTAACTTTCTATGATATGAACCTGTCCTGTGAGTCCAGTTTTAGATTCCGATGTATAACCGCTGGCTTACTGTATCCCTTGGACCTTCTTACTGACGATGAAACACAGAAATTGCATCCGAATTTAATACAAAAGGCACAATGCCGACTTGAGTAAAAGAGGACTGATACTCTAACTTTCTATGATTTGAACCTCTCCTGTGAGTCCAGTTTTAGATTCCGATGCTTCACTTCGGGTTTACTGTATCCCTTGGACCCTCTTATTGACGATGAAACACAGAAAATCCATCCGAATTTAATACAAAAGGCACAATGCCGACTTAAGTACATGAGGACTGAAAGTCTAACTTTCTATGATATTAACCTCTGCTGTGAGACCAGTTTTAGTTTCCGATGCTTCACTTCAGGTTTACTGTCTCCCTTGGACCTTCTTATTGACGATGAAACACAGAATGTGCATCCGAATTTAATACAAAAGGCACAATGCCGACTTACGTACAAGAGGACTGAAACTCTAACTTTCTATGATTTGAACCTCTGCTGTGAGTCCAGTTTTAGTTTCCGATGCTTAACTTCAGGTTTACTGTATCCCTTGGACCTTCTTATTGACGATGAAACACAGAAATTGCATCCGAATTTAATACAAAAGGCACAATGCCGACTTAAGTACAAGAGGACTGATACTCTAACTTTCGATGATTTGAACCTCTCCTGTGAGTCCAGTTTTAGATTCCGATGCTTCACTTCAGGTTTACTGTATCCCTTGGACCCTCTTATTGACGATGAAACACAGAAATTGCTTCCGAATTTAATACAAAAGGCACAATGCCGACTTAAGTACAAGAGGACTGTATCTCTAACTTTCTATGATTTGAACCTCTGCTGTGAGTCCAGTTTTAGTTTCCGATGCTTCACTTCAGGAATACTGTATCCCTTGGACCTTCTTATTGACGATGAAACATAGAAATTGCATCCGAAGTTAATACAAAAGGCACAATGCCGACATAAGTACAAGAGGACTGATACTCTAACTTTCTATGATTTGAACCTCTCCTGTGAGTCCAGTTTTAGATTCCGATGCTTAACTTCTGGTTTACTGTATCCCTAGGACCTTCTTATTGACGATGAAACACAGATATTGCATCCGAATTCAATACAAAAGGCACAATGCCGACTTAAGTACAAGAGTACTGAAACTCTAATTTTTTATGATTTGAACCTCTGCTGTGAGTCCAGTTTTAGTTTCCGATACTTCACTTCAGGTTTACTGTATTCCTTGCACCTTCTTATTGAAGATGAAACACAGAAATTGTACCCGAATCTAATACAAAAGGCACAATGCCGACTTAAGTAAAAGAGGACTGATACTCTGACATTCTATGATTTGAACCTCTCCTGTGAGTCCAGTTTTAGATTCCGATGCTTCACTTCGGGTTTACTGTATCCCTTGGACCCTCTTATTGACGATGAAACACAGAAATTGCATCCGAATTTAATACAAAAGGCACAATGCCGACTTAAGTACATGAGGACTGAAACTCTATCTTTCTATGATTTAAACCTCTGCTGTGGGTCCAGTTTTAGTTTCCGATGCTTCACTTCATGTTAACTGTATCCCTTGGACCTTCCTATTGACGATGAAACACAGAAATTGCATTTGAATTTAATAAAAAAGGCACAATGCCAACTTAAGTACAAGAGGACTGACACTCTAAATTTCTATGATTTGAACCTCCGCTGTGAGTCCAGTTTTAGTTTCCGATGCTTCACATCAGGTTTACTGTATTCCTTGGAACTTCTTATTGACGATGTAACACAGAAATTGTATCCGAATTTAATACAAAAGGCACAATGCCGACTTAAGTACAAGTGGACTGAAACTCTAACATTCTATGATTTGAACCTCTGCTGTGAGTCCAGTTTTAGTTTCCGATGCTTAACTTCAGGTTTACTGTATCCCTTGGACCTTCTTATTGACGATGAAACACAGGAATTGCATCCGAATTAAATACAAAAGGCACAATGCCGACTTAAGTACAAGAGGACTGATACTCTAACTTTCGATGATTTGAACCTCTCCTGTGAGTCCAGTTTTAGATTCCGATGCTTCACTTCAGGTTTACTGTATCCCTTGGACCCTCTTATTGACGATGAAACACAGAAATTGCATCCGAATTTAATACAAAAGGCACAATGCCGACTTAAGTACAAGAGGACTGAATCTCTAACTTTCTATGATTTGAACCTCTGCTGTGAGTCCAGTTTTAGTTTCCGATGCTTCACTTCAGGTATACTGTATCCCTTGGACCTTCTTATTGACGATGAAACATAGAAATTGCATCCGAAGTTAATACAAAAGGCACAATGCCGACTTAAGTACAAGAGGACTGATACTCTAACTTTCTATGATTTGAACCCCTCGTGTGAGTCCAGTTTTAGATTCCGATGCTTAACTTCTGGTTTACTGTATCCCTAGGACCTTCTTATTGACGATGAAACACAGAAATTGCATCCGAATTTAATACAAAAGGCACAATGCCGACTTAAGTACAAGAGTACTGAAACTCTAACTTTTTTATGATGTGAACCTCTGCTGTGAGTCCAGTTTTAGTTTCCGATACTTCACTTCTGGTTTACTGTATTCCTTGGACCTTCTTGTTGAAGATGAAACACAGAAATTGTATCCGAATTTAATACAAAAGGCACAATGCCGACTTAAGTAAAAGAGGACTGATACTCTTACTTTCTATGATTTGAACCTCTCCTGTGAGTCCAGTTTTAGATTCCGATGCTTCACTTCGGGTTTACTGTATCCCTTGGACCCTCTTATTGACGATGAAACACAGAAATTGCATCCGAATTTAATACAAAAGGCACAATGCCGACTTAAGTACATAAGGACTGAAACTCTAACTTTCTATGATTTGAAGTACTGCTGTAAGTCCAGTTTTAGTTTCCGATGCTTCACTTAAGGTTTACTGTATCCCTTGCACCTTCTTATTGGCGATGAAACACAGAAATTGCATCCGAATTTAATACAAAAGGCACAATGCCGACTTACGTACAAGAGGACTGAAACTCTAACTTTCTATGATTTGAACCTCTGCCGTGAGTCCAGTTTTAGTTTCCGATGTTTAACTTCAGGTTTACTGTATCCCTTGGTCCTTCTTATTGACGTTGAAACACAGAAATTGCATCGGAATTTAATACAAAAGGCACAATGCCGACTTGAGTACAAGAGGACTGAAACTCTAACTTTCTATGATTTGAACCTCCGCTGTGAGTCCAGTTTTAGTTTCCGATGCTTCACATCAGGTTTACTGTATTCCTTGGAACTTCTTATTGACGATGTAACACAGAAATTGCATCCGAATTTAATACAAATGGCACAATGCCGACTTAAGTACAAGTGGACTGAAACTCTAACATTCTATGATTTGAACCTCTGCTGTGACTCCAGTTTTAGTTTCCGATGCTTCACTTCAGGTTTACTGTATCCCTTGGACATTCTTATTGACGAAGAAACACAGAAATTGCATCCGAATTTAATACAAAAGGCACAATGCCGACTTAAGTACAAGAGGAGTGAAACTCTAACTTTCTATGATTTAAACCTCTGCTGTGGGTCCAGTTTTAGTTTCCGATGCTTCACTTCATGTTTACTGTATCCCTTGGACCTTCCTATTGACGATGAAACACAGAAATTGCATTTGAATTAATTAAAAAAGGCACAATGCCAACTTAAGTACAAGAGGACTGATTAACTTTCTATGATTTGAACCCCTTTTGTGAGTCCAGTTTTTGTTTCCGATGCTTCACTTCAGGTTTACTGTATCCCTTGGACCTTCTTATTGACGATGAAACACAGAAATTGCATCCGAATTTAATAAAAAAGGCACAATGCCGACTTAAGTACAAGAGGACTGATACTCTAACTTTCTATGATATGAACCTGTCCTGTGAGTCCAGTTTTAGATTCCGATGCATAACCGCTGGTTTACTGTATCCCTTGGACCTTCTTACTGACGATGAAACACAGAAATTGCATCCGAATTTAATACAAAAGGCACAATGCCGACTTGAGTAAAAGAGGACTGATACTCTAACTTTCTATGATTTGAACCTCTCCTGTGAGTCCAGTTTTAGATTCCGATGCGTCACTTCGGGTTTACTGTATCCCTTGGACCCTCTTATTGACGATGAAACACAGAAATTTCATCCGAATTTAATACAAAAGGCACAATGCCGACTTAAGTACATGAGGACTGAAAGTCTAACTTTCTATGATTTTAACCTCTGCTGTGAGACCAGTTTTAGTTTCCGATGCTTCACTTCAGGTTTACTGTCTCCCTTGGACCTTCTTATTGACGATGAAACACAGAATGTGCATCCTAATTTAATACAAAAGGCACAATGCCGACTTACGTACAAGAGGACTGAAACTCTAACTTTCTATGATTTGAACCTCTGCTGTGAGTCCAGTTTTAGTTTCCGATGCTTAACTTCAGGTTTACTGTATCCCTTGGACCTTCGTATTGACGATGAAACACAGAAATTGCATCCGAATTTAATACAAAAGGCACAATGCCGACATAAGTACAAGAGGACTCATACTCTAACTTTCGATGATTTGAACCTCTCCTGTGAGTCCAGTTTTAGATTCCGATGCTTCACTTCAGGTTTACTGTATCCCTTGGACCCTCTTATTGACGATGAAACACAGAAATTGCATCCGAATTTAATACAAAAGGCACAATGCCGACTTAAGTACAAGAGGAATGTATCTCTAACTTTCTATGATTGGAACCTCTGCTGTGAGTCCAGTTTTAGTTTCCGATGCTTAACTTCTGGTTTACTGTATCCCTTGGACCCTCTTATTGACGATGAAACACAGAAATTTCATCCGAATTTAATACAAAAGGCACAATGCCGACTTAAGTACAAGAGGACTGATACTCTAACTTTCTATGATTTGAACCCCTCCTGTGAGTCCAGTTTTAGATTCCGATGCTTAACTTCTGGTTTACTGTATCCCTTGGACCCTCTTATTGACGATGAAACACAGAAATTTCATCCGAATTTAATACAAAAGACACAATGCCGACTTAAGTACTTGAGGACTGAAAGTCTAACTTTCTATGATTTTAACCTCTGCTGTGAGACCAGTTTTAGTTTCCGATGCTTCACTTCAGGTTTACTGTATCCCTTGGACATTCTTATTGACGATGAAACACAGAAATTGTATCCGAATCTAATACAAAAGGCACAATGCCGACTTAAGTAAAAGAGGACTGAAACTCTAACTTCCTATGATTTGAACCTCTGCTGTGAGTCCAGTTTTAGTTTCCGATGCTTAACTTCAGGTTTACTGTATCCCTTGGACCTTCTTATTGACGATGAAACACAGAAATTGCATCCGAATTTAAAACAAAAGGCACAATGCCGACTTAAGTACAGGAGGACTGATACTCTAACTTTCGATGATTTGAACCTCTCCTGTGAGTCCAGTTTTAGATTCCGATGCTTCACTTCGGGTTTACTGTATCCCTTGGACCCTCTTATTGACGATGAAACACAGAAATTGCATCCGAATTTAATACAAAAGGCACAATGCCGACTTAAGTACATGAGGACTGAAACTCTAACTTTCTATGATTTAAACCTCTGCTGTGGGTCCAGTTTTAGTTTCCGATGCTTCACTTCATGTTTACAGTATCTCTTGGACCTTCCTATTGACGATGAAACACAGAAATTGCATTTGAATTTAATAAAAAAGGCACAATGCCAACTTAAGTACAAGAGGACTGATACACTAACTTTCTATGATTTGAACCCCTTTTGTGAGTCCAGTTTTAGTTTCCGATGCTTCACTTCAGGTATACTGTATCCCTTGGACCTTCTTATTGACGATGAAACATAGAAATTGCATCCGAAGTTAATACAAAAGGCACAATGCCGACTTAAGTACAAGAGGACTGATACTCTAACTTTCTATGATATGAACCCCTCCTGTGAGTCCAGTTTTAGATTCCGATGCATAACCTCTGGTTTACTGTATCCCTTGGACCTTCTTACTGACGATGAAACACAGAAATTGCATCCGAATTTAATACAAAAGGCAGAATGCCGACTTGAGTAAAAGAGGACTGATACTCTAACTTTCTATGATTTGAACCTCTCCTGTGAGTCCAGTTTTAGATTCCGATGCTTCACTTCGGGTTTACTCTATCCCTTGGACCCTCTTATTGACGATGAAACACAGAAATTTCATCCGAATTTATTACAAAAGGCACAATGCCGACTTAAGTACATGAGGACTGAAAGTCTAACTTTCTATGATTTTAACCTCTGCTGTGAGACCAGTTTTAGTTTCCGATGCTTCACTTCAGGTTTACAGTATCCCTTGGACCTTCTTATTGACGATGAAACACAGAATGTTCATCCGAATTTAATACAAAAGGCACAATGCCGACTTACGTACAAGAGGACTGAAACTCTAACTTTCTATGATTTGAACCTCTGCTGTGAGTCCAGTTTTAGTTTCCGATGCTTAACTTCAGGTTTACTGTATCCCTTGGACCTTCTTATTGACGATGAAACACAGAAATTGCATCCGAATTTAATACAAAAGGCACAATGCCGACTTAAGTACAAGAGGACTCATACTCTAACTTTTGATGATTTGAACCTCTCCTTTGAGTCCAGATTTAGATTCCGATGCTTCACTTCAGTTTTACTGTATCCCTTGGACCCTCTTATTGACGACGAAACACAGAAATTGCATCCGAATTTAATACAAAAGGCACAATGCCGACATAAGTACAAGAGGACTGAAACTCTAACTTTCTATGATTTGAACCTCTGCTGTGAGTCCAGTTTTAGTTTCCGATGCTTCACTTCAGGTATACTGTATCCCTTGGACCTTGTTATTGACGATGAAACATAGAAATTGCATCCGAAGTCAATACAAAAGGCACAATGCCGACTTAAGTACAAGAGGACTGATAGTCTAACTTTCTATGATTTGAACCCCTCCTGTGAGTCCAGTTTTAGATTCCGATGCTTAACTTCTGGTTTACTGTATCCCTTCGACCTTCTTATTGACGATGAAACACAGAAATTGCATCCGAATTTAATAGAAAAGGCACAATGCCGACTTAAGTACAAGAGTACTGAAACTCTAACTTTCTATGATTTGAACCTCTGCTGTGAGTCCAGTTTTAGTTTCCGATGCTTCACTACAGGTTTACTGTATTCCTTGGACCTTTTTATTGACGATGAAACACAGAAATTGCATCCGAATTCAATACAAAAGGCACAATGCCGACTTAAGTACAAGAGGACTGAAACTCTAACTTTCTATGATTTGAACCTCTCCTGTGAGTCCAGTTTTGGATTCCGATGCTTCACTTCGGGTTTACTGTATCGCTTGGACCCTCGTATTGACGATGAAACACAGAAATGGCATCCGAATTTAATACAAAAGGCACAATGCCGACATAAGTGCAAGAGGACTGAATCTCTAACTTTCTATGATTTGAACCTGTGCTGTGAGTCCAATTTTAGTTTCCGATGCTTAACTTCAGGTTTACTGTATCCCTTGGACCTTCTTATTGACGATGAAACACAGAAATTGCATCCGAATTTAATACAAAAGGCACAATGACGACTTGAGTACAAGAGGACTGAAACTCTAACTTTCTATGATTTGAACCTCTGCTGTGAGTCGAGTTTTTCTTTCCGATGCTTCACTTCAGGTTTACTGTATTATTTGGACCTTCTTATTGACGATGAAACACAGAAATTGCATCCGAATTTAATACAAAAGGCACAATGCCGACTTAAGTACAAGAGGACTGAAACTGTAACTTTCTATGATTTGAACCTCTGCTGTGAGTCCAGTTTTAGTTTCCGATGCTTCACTTCAGGTATACTGTATCCCTTGGACCTTCTTATTGACGATGAAACATAGAAATTGCATCCGAATTTAATACAAAAGGCACAATGCCGACTTAAGTACAAGAGTACTGAAACTCTAACCTTCTATGATTTGAACCTCTGCTATGAGTCCAGTTTTAGTTTCCGATGCTTCACTACAGGCTTACTGTATTCCTTGGACCTTTTTATTGACGATGAAACACAGAAATTGCATCCGAATTTAATACAAAAGGCACAATGCCGACTTAAGTGCAAGAGGACTGAATCTCTAACTTTCTATGATTTGAACCTCTGCTGTGAGTCCAGTTTTAGTTTCCGATGCTTCACTTAAGGTTTGCTGTATCCCTTGGACCTTCTTATTGACGATGAAACACAGAAATTGCATTCGAATTTTATACAAAAGGCACAATGCCAACTTACGTACAAGAGGACTGAAACTCTGACTTTCTATGATTTGAACCTCTGCTGTAAGTCCAGTTTTAGTTTCCGATGCTTCACTTCAGGTTTACTGTAACCCTGGGACCTTCTTATTGACGATGAAAGACAGAAATTGCATCTGACTTTAATAAAAAAGGCACAATGCCGACTTAAGTACAAGAGGACAGATACTCTAACTTTCTATAATTTGAACCCCTCCTGTGAGTCCAGTTTTAGATTCCGATGCTTAACTTCAGGTTTACCGTATCCCTTGGACCTTCTTATTGACGATGAAACACAGAAATTGCATCCGAATTTAATACAAAAGACACAATGCCGACTTAAGTGCAAGAGGTCTGAATCTCTAACTTTCCATGATTTGAACCTCTGCTGTGAGTCCAGTTTTAGTTTCCGATGCTTCACTTAAGGTTTGCTGTATCCCTTGGACCTTCTTATTGACGATGAAACACAGAAATTGCATTCGAATTTAATACAAAAGGCACAATGCCAACTTACGTACAAGAGGACTGAAACTCTAACTTTGTATGATTTGAACCTCTGCTGTGAGTCCAGTTTTAGTTTCCGATGCTTCACTTCAGGTTTACTGTATCCCTGGGACCTTCTTATTGACGTTGAAAGACAGAAATTGCATCTGACTTTAATAAAAAAGGCACAATGCCGACTTAAGTACAAGAGGACTGAAACTCTAACTGTCTATGATTTGAACCACTGCTGTGAGACCAGTTTTAGATTCCGATGCTTAACTTCAGATTTACTGTATCCCTTGGACCTTCTTATTGACGATGAAACAAAGAAATTGCATCCGAATTTAATACAAAAGGTACAATGCCGACTTAAGTACAAGAGGACTGAAACTCTAACTTTCTATGATTTGAACCTCTGCTGTGAGTCTAGTTTTAGTTTCCGATGCTTCACGTCAGGTTTACTGTATCCCTTGGACCTTCTTATTGACGATGAAACACAGAAATTGCATCCGAATTTAATACAAAAGGCACAATGCCGACTTAAGTACAAGAGGACTGAAACTGCAACTTTCTATGATTTGAACCTCTGCTGTGAGTCCAGTTTAAGTTTCCGATGCTTCACTTCAGGTTTACTGTATCCCTTGGATCGTCTTATTGACGATGAAACACAGAAATTGCATCCGAATTGAATACAAAAGGCACAATGCCGACTTAAGTGCAAGTGGACTGAAACTTTAACTTTCTATGATTTGAACCTCTGCTGTGAGTCTAGTTTTAGTTTCCGATGCTTCACTTCAGGTTTACTGTATTCCTTGGACCTTCTTATTGACGATGAAACAGAGAAATTGCATCCGAATTTAATACAAAGGGCACAATGCCGACTTAAGTACAAGAGGACTGAAACTGTAACTATCTATAATTTGAACCTCTTCTGTAAGTCCAGTTTAAGTTTCCGATGCTTCACTTCAGATTTACTGTATCCCTTGGACCTTCTCATTGACGATGAAACACAGAAATTGCATCCGAATTTAATACAAAAGGCACAATGCCGACTTAAGTACAAGAGGACTGATACTCTAACTTTCTATTATTTGAATCTCTGTTGTGAGTCCAGTTTTAGTTTCCGATGCTTCACTTCAGGTTTACTGTATCCCTTGGATCGTCTTATTGACGATGAAACACAGAAATTGCATCCGAATTTAATACAAAAGGCACAATGCCGACTTAAGTACAAGAGGACTGAAACTCTAACTTTCTATGATTTGAACCTCTGCTGTGAGTCTAGTTTTAGTTTCCGATGCTTCACTTCAGGTTTACTGTATTCCTTGGACCTTCTTATTGACGATGAAACACAGAAATTGCATCCGAATTTAATACAAAAGGCACAATGCCGACTTAAGTACAAGAGGACTGATAGTCTAACTTTCTATGATTTGAACCCCTCCTGTGAGTCCAGTTTTAGATTCCGATGCTTAACTTCTGGTTTACTGTATCCCTTCGACCTTCTTATTGACGATGAAACACAGAATCTGCATCCGAATTTAATAGAAGTGGCACAATGCCGACTTAAGTACAAGAGTACTGAAACTCTAACTTTCTATGATTTGAACCTCTGCTGTGAGTCCAGTTTTAGTTTCCGATGCTTCACTTCATGTTTACTGTATCCCTTGGACCATCCTATTAACGATGAAACACAGAAATTGCATCCGAATTTAATAAAAAAGGCACAATGCCGACTTAAGTACAAGAGGACTGATACTCTAACTTTCGATGATTTGAACCTCTCCTGTGAGTCCACTTTTAGATTCCGATGCTTCACTTTAGGTTTACTGTATCCCTTGGACCCTCTTATTGACGATGAAACACAGAAATTGCATCCGAATTTAATACAAAAGGCACAATGCCGACTTAAGTACAAGAGGACTGAAACTGTAACTTTCTATGATTTGAACCTCTGCTGTGAGTCCAGTTTTAGTTTCCGATGCTTCACTTCAGGTATACTGTATCCCTTGAACCTTCTTATTGACGATGAAACATAGAAATTGCATCCGAATTTAATACAAAAGGCACAATGCCGACTTAAGTACAAGAGTACTGAAACTCTAACTTTCTATGATTTGAACCTCTGCTGTGAGTCCAGTTTTAGTTTCCGATGCTTCACTTAAGGTTTGCTGTATCCCTTGGACCTTCTTATTGACGATGAAACACAGAAATTGCATTCGAATTTAATACAAAAGGCACAATGCCAACTTACGTACAAGAGGACTGAAACTCTAACTTTCTATGATTTGAACCTCTGCTGTGAGTCCAGTTTTAGTTTCCGATGCTTCACTTCAGGTTTACTGTAACCCTGGGACCTTCTTATTGACGATGAAAGACAGAAATTGCATCTGACTTTAATAAAAAAGGCACAATGCCGACTTAAGTACAAGAGGACAGATACTCTAACTTTCTATGATTTGAACCCCTCCTGTGAGTCCAGTTTTAGATTCCGATGCTTAACTTCAGGTTTACCGTATCCCTTGGACGTTCTTATTGACGATGAAACACAGAAATTGCATCCGAATTTAATACAAAAGGCACAATGCCGACTTAAGTGCAAGAGGACTGAATCTCTAACTTTCCATGATTTGAACCTCTGCTGTGAGTCCAGTTTTAGTTTCCGACGCTTCACTTAAGGTTTGCTGTATCCCTTGGACCTTCTTATTGACGATGAAACACAGAAATTGCATTCGAATTTAATACAAAAGGCACAATGCCAACTTACGTACAAGAGGACTGAAACTCTAACTTTCTATGATTTGAACCCCTCCTGTGAGTCCAGTTTTAGATTCCGATGCTTAACTTCAGGTTTACCGTATCCCTTGGACCTTCTTATTGACGATGAAACACAGAAATTGCATCCGAATTTAATACAAAAGGCACAATGCCGACTTAAGTGCAAGAGGACTGAATCTCTAACTTTCCATGATTTGAACCTCTGCTGTGAGTCCAGTTTTAGTTTCCGATGCTTCACTTAAGGTTTGCTGTATCCCTTGGACCTTCTTATTAACGATGAAACACAGAAATTGCATTCGAATTTAATACAAAAGGCACAATGCCGACTTACGTACAAGAGGACTGAAACTCTAACTTTCTATGATTTGAACCTCTGCTGTGGGGCCAGTTTTAGTTTCCGATGCTTCACTTCAGGTTTACTGTATCCCTGGGACCTTCTTATTGACGTTGAAAGACAGAAATTGCATCTGACTTTAATAAAAAAGGGACAATGCCGACTCAAGTACAAGAGGACTGAAACTCTAACTTTCTGTGATTTGAACCACTGCTGTGAGACCAGTTTTAGATTCCGATGCTTAACTTCAGATCTACTGTATCCCTTGGACCTTCTTATTGACGATGAAACAAAGAAATTGCATCCGAATTTAATGCAAAAGGCACAATGCCGACTTAAGTACAAGAGGATTGAAACTCTAACTTTCTGTGATTTGAACCTCTGCTGTGAGTCTAGTTTTAGTTTCCGATGCTTCACTTCAGGTTTACTGTATCCCTTGGACCTTCTTATTGACGATGAAACACAGAAATTGCATCCGAATTTAATACAAAAGGCACAATGCCGACTTAAGTACAAGAGGACTGAAACTGCAACTTTCTATGATTTGAACCTCTGCTGTGAGTCCAGTTTAAGTTTCCGATGCTTCACTTCAGGTTTACTGTATCCCTTGGATCGTCTTATTGACGATGAAACACAGAAATTGCATCCGAATTTAATACAAAAGGCACAATGCCGACTTAAGTACAAGAGGGGTGAAACTCTAACCTTCTATGATTTGAACCTCTGCTGTGAGTCTAGTTTTAGTTTCCGATGCTTCACTTCAGGTTTACTGTATTCCTTGGACCTTCTTATTGACGATAAAACACAGAAATTGCATCCGAATTTAATACAAAAGGCACAATGCCGACTTAAGTACAAGAGGACTGAAACTCTAACTTTCTATGATTTGAACCTCTTCTGTAAGTCCAGTTTAAGTTTCCGATGCTTCACTTCAGATTTACTGTATCCCTTGGACCTTCTCATTGACGATGAACACAGAAATTGCATCCGAATTTAATACAAAAGGCACAATGCCGACTTAAGTACAAGAGGACTGATACTCTAACTTTCTATGATTTGAACCTCTGTTGTGAGATCAGTTTTAGTTTCCGATGCTTCACTTAAGGTTTGCTGTATCCCTTGGACCTTCTTATTGACGATGAAACACAGAAATTGCATTCGAATTTAATACAAAAGGCACAATGCCGACTTACGTACAAGAGGACTGAAACTCTAACTTTCTATGATTTGAACCTCTGCTGTGAGTCCAGTTTTAGTTTCCGATGCTTCACTTCAGGTTTACTGTATCCCTTGGACCTTCTTATTGACGATGAAACATTGAAATTGCATCCGAAGTTAATACAAAAGGCACAATGCCGACTTAAGTAGAGGAGGACTGAAACTGCAACTTTCTATGATTTGAACCTCTGCTGTGAGTCCAGTTCAAGTTTCCGATGCTTCACTTCAGGTTTACTGTATCCCTTGGACCTTCTTATTGACGATGAAACACAGAAATTGCATCCGAATTTAATACAAAGGGCACAATGCAGACTTAAGTACAAGAGGACTGATACTCTAACTTTCTATGATTTGAACCTCTGCTGTGAGTCCAGTTTTAGTTTCCGATGCTTCACTTCAGGTTTACTGTATCCCTTGGACCTTCTCATTGACGATGAAACACAGAAATTGCATCCGAATTTAATACAAAAGGCACAATGCCGACTTAAGTACAAGAGGACTGATACTCTAACTTTCTATGATTTGAACCTCTGTTGTGAGTCCAGTTTTAGTTTCCGATGCCTTACTTCAGGTTTACTGTATCCCTTGGACCTTCTTATTGACGATGAAACACAGAAATTGCATCCGAATTTAATATAAAAGGCACAATGACGACTTAAGTACAAGAGGATTGATACTCTAACTTTCTATGATTTGAACCCCTCCTGTGAGTCCAGTTTTAGATTCCGATGCTTAACTTCAGGTTTACTGTATCCCTTGGACCTTCTTATTGACGATGAAACACAGAAATTGCATCCGAATTTAATACAAAAGGCACAATGCCGACTTAAGTGCAAGAGGACTGAATCTCTAACTTTCCATGATTTGAACCTCTGCTGTGAGTCCAGTTTTAGTTTCCGATGCATCACTTATGGTTTGCTGTATCCCTTGGACCTTCTTATTGACGATGAAACACAGAAATTGCATTCGAATTTAATACAAAAGGCACAATGCCGACTTACGTACAAGAGGACTGAAACTCTAACTTTCTATGATTTGAACCACTGCTGTGAGACCAGTTTTAGATTCCGATGCTTAACTTCAGATTTACTGTATCCCTTGGACCTTCTTAATGACGATGAAACAAAGAAATTGCATCCGAATATAATACAAAAGGCACAATGCCGACTTAAGTACAAGAGGACTGACACTCTAATTTTCTATGATTTGAACCTCTGCTGTGAGTCTAGTTTTAGTTTCCGATGCTTCACTTCAGGTTTACTGTATCCCTTGGATCGTCTTATTGACGATGAAACACAGAAATTGCATCCGAATTTAATACAAAAGGCACAATGCCGACTTAAGTACAAGAGGACTGAAACTCTAACTTTCTATGATTTGAACCTCTGCTGTGAGTCTAGTTTTAGTTTCCGATGCTTCACTTCAGGTTTACTGTATTCCTTGGACCTTCTTATTGACGATGAAACACAGAAATTGCATCCGAATTTAATACAAAAGGCACAATGCCGACTTAAGTACAAGAGGACTGAAACTGCAACTTTCTATGATTTGAACCTCTGCTGTGAGTCCAGTTTAAGTTTCCGATGCTTCACTTCAGGTTTACTGTATCGCTTGGATCGTCTTATTGACGATGAAACACAGAAATTGCATCCGAATTTAATACAAAAGGCACAATGCCGACTTAAGTACAAGAGGACTGAAACTCTAACTTTCTATGATTTGAACCTCTGC
The DNA here is from genome assembly GCF_021461395.2 of Schistocerca americana. Classification (NCBI taxonomy): domain Eukaryota; kingdom Metazoa; phylum Arthropoda; class Insecta; order Orthoptera; family Acrididae; genus Schistocerca; species Schistocerca americana. Next base: position 147,965 of record NW_025726035.1, read on the forward strand.
TCTGAGTCTAGTTTTAGTTTCCGATGCTTCACTTCAGGTTTACTGTATTCCTTGGACCTTCTTATTGACGATGAAACACAGAAATTGCATCCGAATTTAATACAAAAGGCACAATGCCGACTTAAGTACAAGAGGACTGAAACTGTAACTTTCTATGATTTGAACCTCTTCTGTAAGTCCAGTTTAAGTTTCCGATGCTTCACTTCAGATTTACTGTATCCCTTGGACATTCTCATTGACGATGAAACACAGAAATTGCATCCGAATTTAATACAAAAGGCACAATGCCGACTTAAGTACAAGAGGACTGATACTCTAACTTTCTATGATTTGAACCTCTGTTGTGAGTCCAGTTTTGGTTTCCGATGCTTCACTTAAGGTTTGCTGTATCCCTTGGACCTTCTTATTGACGTTGAATGACAGAAATTGAATCTGACTTTAATAAAAAAGGCACAATGCCGACTTAAGTACAAGAGGACTGAAACTCTAACTTTCTATGATTTGAACCACTGCTGTGAGACCAGTTTTAGATTCCGATGCTTAACTTCAGATTTACTGTATCCCTTGGACCTTCTTATTGACGATGAAACAAAGAAATTGCATCCGAATTTAATACAAAAGGCACAATGCCGACTTAAGTACAAGAGGACTGAAACTCTAACTTTCTATGATTTGAACCTCTGCTGTGAGTCTAGTTTTAGTTTCCGATGCTTCACTTCAGGTTACTGTATCCCTTGGACCTTCTTATTGACGATGAAACGCAGAAATTGCATTCGAATTTAATACAAAAGGCACAATGCCAACTTACGTACAAGAGGACTGAAACTCTAACTTTCTATGATTTGAACCTCTGCTGTGCGTCCAGTTTTAGTTTCCGATGCTTCACTTCAGGTTTACTGTAACCCTGGGACCTTCTTATTGACGATGAAAGACAGAAATTGCATCTGACTTTAATAAAAAAGGCACAATGCCGACTTAAGTACAAGAGGACAGATACTCTAACTTTCTATGATTTGAACCCCTCCTCTGAGTCCAGTTTTAGATTCCGATGCTTAACTTCAGGTTTACCGTATCCCTTGGACCTTCTTATTGACGATGAAACACAGAAATTGCATCCGAATTTAATACAAAAGGCACAATGCCGACTTAAGTGCAAGAGGACTGAATCTCTAACTTTCCATGATTTGAACCTCTGCTGTGAGTCCAGTTTTAGTTTCCGATGCTTCACTTAAGGTTTGCTGTATCCCTTGGACCTTCTTATTGACGATGAAACACAGAAATTGCATTCGAATTTAATACAAAAGGCACAATGCCGACTTACGTACAAGAGGACTGAAACTCTAACTTTCTATGATTTGAACCTCTGCTGTGAGTCTAGTTTTAGTTTCCGATGCTTCACTTCAGGTTTACTGTATCCCTTGGACCTTCTTATTGACGATGAAACACAGAAATTGCATCCTAATTTAATACAAAAGGCACAATGCCGACTTAAGTACAAGAGGACTGAAACTGCAACTTTCTATGATTTGAACCTCTGCTGTGAGTCCAGTTTAAGTTTCCGATGCTTCACTTCAGGTTTACTGTATCCCTTGGATCGTCTTATTGACGATGAAACACAGAAATTGCATCCGAATTTAATACAAAAGGCACAATGCCGACTTAAGTACAAGAGGACTGAAACTCTAACTTACTATGATTTGAACCTCTGCTGTGAGTCTAGTTTTAGTTACCGATGCTTCACTTCAGGTTTACTGTATTCCTTGGACCTTCTTATTGACGATGAAACACAGAAATTGCATCCGAATTTAATACAAAAGGCACAATGCCGACTTAAGTACAAGAGGACTGAAACTGTAACTTTCTATGATTTGAACCTCTTCTGTAAGTCCAGTTTAAGTTTCCGATGCTTCACTTCAGATTTACTGTATCTCTTGGACCTTCTCATTGACGATGAAACACAGAAATTGCATCCGAATTTAATACAAAAGGCACAATGCCGACCTAAGTACAAGAGGACTGATACTCTAACTTTCTATGATTTGAACCTCTGTTGTGAGATCAGTTTTAGTTTCCGATGCTTCACTTAAGTTTTGCTGTATCCCTTGGACCTTCTTATTGACGATGAAACACAGAAATTGCATTCAACTTTAATACAAAAGGCACAATGCCGACTTACGTACAAGAGGACTGAAACTCTAACTTTCTATGATTTGAACCTCTGCTGTGAGTCCAGTTTTAGTTTCCGATGCTTCACTTCAGGTTTACTGTATCCCTTGGACCTTCTTATTGACAATGAAACATTGAAATTGCATCCGAAGTTAATACAAAAGGCACAATGCCGACTTAAGTAGAAGAGGACTGAAACTGTAACTTTCTATGATTTGAACCTCTGCTGTGAGTCCAGTTCAAGTTTCCGATGCTTCACTTCAGGTTTACTGTATCCCTTGGACCTTCTCATTGACGATGAAACACAAAAATTGCATCCGAATTTAATACAAAAGGCACAATGCCGACTTAAGTACAAGAGGACTGATACTCTAACTTTCTATGATTTGAACCCCTCCTGTGAGTCCAGTTTTAGATTCCGATGCTTAACTTCAGGTCACTGTATCCCTTGGACCTTCTTATTGACGATGTAACACAGAAATTGCAACCGAATTTAATAAAAACGACACAATGCCAACTTACGTACAAGAGGACTGAAACTCTAACTTTCTATGATTTGAACCTCTACTGTGAGTCCAGTTTTAGATTCCGATGCTTAACTTCAGGTTTACCGTATCCTTTGGACCTTCTTATTGACGATGAAACACAGAAATTGCGTCCGAATTTAATACAAAAGGCACAATGCCGACTTAAGTGCAAGAGGACTGAATCTCTAACTTTCCATGATTTGAACCTCTGCTGTGAGTCCAATTTTAGTTTCCGATGCTTCACTCAAGGTTTGCTGTATCCCTTGGACCTTCTTATTGACGATGAAACACAGAAATTGCATTCGAATTTAATACAAAAGGCACAATGCCGACTTACGTACAAGAGGACTGAAACTCTAACTTTCTATGATTTGAACCACTGCTGTGAGACCAGTTTTAGATTCCGGTGCTTAACTTCAGATTTACTGTATCCCTTGGACCTTCTTATTGACGATGAAACAAAGAAATTGCATCCGAATTTAATACAAAAGGCACAATGCCGACTTAAGTACAAGAGGACTGAAACTCTAACTTTCTATGATTTGAACCTCTGCTGTGAGTCTAGTTTTAGTTTCCGATGCTTCACTTCAGGTTTACTGTATCCCTTGGACCTTCTTATTGACGATGAAACACAGAAATTGCATCCGAATTTAATACAAAAGGCACAATGCCGACTTAAGTACAAGAGGTCTGAAACTGCAACTTTCTATGATTTGAACCTCTGCTGTGAGTCCAGTTTAAGTTTCCGATGCTTCACTTCAGGTTTACTGTATCGCTTGGATCGTCTTATTGACGATGAAACACAGAAATTGCATCCGAATTTAATACAAAAGGCACAATGCCGACTTAAGTACAAGAGGACTGAAACTCTAACTTTCTATGATTTGAACCTCTGCCGTGAGTCTAGTTTTAGTTTCCGATGCTTCACTTCAGGTTTACTGTATTCCTTGGACCTTCTTATTCACGATGAAACACAGAAATTGCATCCGAATTTAATACAAAAGGCACAATGCCGACTTAAGTACAAGAGGACTGAAACTGTAACTTTCTATGATTTGAACCTCTGCTGTGAGTCCAGTTTTAGTTTCCGATGCTTCACTTCAGGTTTACTGTATCCCTTGGACCTTCTTATTGACGATGAAACATTGAAATTGCATCCGATTTTAATACAAAAGGCACAATGCCGACTTAAGTAGAAGAGGGCTGAAACTGTAACTTTCTATGATTTGAACCTCTGCTGTGAGTCCAGTTCAAGTTTCCGATGCTTCACTTCAGGTTTACTGTATCCCTTGGACCTTCTTATTGACGATGAAACACAGAAATTGCATCCGAATTTAATACAAAAGGCACAATGCCGACTTAAGTACAAGAGGACTGATACTCTAACTTTCTATGATTTGAACCCCTCCTGTGAGTCCAGTTTTAGATTCCGATGCTTAACTTCAGGTTTACTGTATCCCTTGGACCTTCTCATTGACGATGAAACACAGAAATTGCATCCGAATTTAATACAAAAGGCACAATGCCGACTTAAGTACAAGAGGACTGATACTCTAACTTTCTATGATTTGAACCTCTGTTGTGAGTCCAGTTTTAGTTTCCGATGCTTCACTTCAGGTTTACTGTATCCCTTGGACCTTCTTATTGACGATGAAACACAGAAATTGCATCCGAATTTAATATAAAACGCACAATGCCGACTTAAGTACAAGAGGACTGATACTCTAACTTTCTATGATTTGAACCCCTCCTGTGAGTCCAGTTTTAGATTCCGATGCTTAACTTCAGGTTTACTGTATCCCTTGGACCTCTTATTGACGATGAAACACAGAAATTGCAACCGAATTTAATAAAAACGACACAATGCCAACTTACGTACAAGAGGACTGAAACTCTAACTTTCTATGATTTGAACCTCTGCTGTGAGTCCAGTTTTAGTTTCCGATGCTTCACTTCAGGTTTACTGTAACCCTGGGACCTTCTTATTGACGATGAAAGACAGAAATTGCATCTGACTTTAATAAAAAAGGCACAATGCCGACTTAAGTGCAAGAGGACAGATACTCTAACTTTCTATGATTTGAACCCCTCCTGTGAGTCCAGTTTTAGATTCCGATGCTTAACTTCAGGTTTACCGTATCCCTTGGACCTTCTCATTGACGATGAAACACAGAAATTGCATCCGAATTTAATACAAAAGGCACAATGCCGACTTACGTACAAGAGGACTGAAACTCTAACTTTCTATGATTTGAACCTCTGCTGTGAGTCCAGTTTTAGTTTCCGATGCTTCACTTCAGGTTTACTGTATCCCTTGGACCTTCTTATTGACGATGAAACATTGAACTTGCATCCGAAGTTAATACAAAAGGCACAATGCCGACTTAAGTAGAAGAGGACTGAAACTGTAACTTTCTATGATTTGAACCTCTGCTGTGAGTCCAGTTCAAGTTTCCGATGCTTCACTTCAGGTTTACTGTATCCCTTGTACCTTCTTATTGCCGATGAAACACAGAAATTGCATCCGAATTTAATACAAAAGGCACAATGCAGACTTAAGTACAAGAGGACTGATACTCTAACTTTCTATGATTTGAACCTCTGCTGTGAGTCCAGTTTTAGTTTCCGATGCTTCACTTCAGGTTTACTGTATCCCTTGGACCTTCTCATTGACGATGAAACACAAAAATTGCATCCGAATTTAATACAAAAGGCACAATGCCGACTTAAGTACAAGAGGACTGATACTCTAACTTTCTATGATTTGAACCTCTGTTGTGAGTCCAGTTTTAGTTTCCGATGCTTCACTTCAGGTTTACTGTATCCCTTGGACCTTCTTATTGACGATGAAACACAGAAATTGCATCCGAATTTAATATAAAAGGCACAATGCCGACTTAAGTACAAGACGACTGATACTCTAACTTTCTATGATTTGAACCCCTCCTGTGAGTCCAGTTTAAATTCCGATGCTTAACTTCAGGTTTACTGTATCCCTTGGACCTTCTTATTGACGATGAAACACAGAAATTGCAACCGAATTTAATAAAAACGACACAATGCCAACTTACGTACAAGAGGACTGAAACTCTAACTTTCTATGATTTGAACCTCTACTGTGAGTCCAGTTTTAGATTCCGATGCTTAACTTCAGGTTTACCGTATCCCTTGGACCTTCTTATTGACGATGAAACACAGAAATTACATCCGAATTTAATACAAAAGGCACAATGCCGACTTAAGTGCAAGAGGACTGAATCTCTAACTTTCCATGATTTGAACCTCTGCTGTTAGTCCAGTTTTAGTTTCCGATGCTTCACTTAAGGTTTGCTGTATCCCTTGGACCTTCTTATTGACGATGAGACACAGAAATTGCATTCGAATTTAATACAAAAGGCACAATGCCGACTTAGGTACAAGAGGACTGAAACTCTAACTTTCTATGATTTGAACCACTGCTGTGAGACCAGTTTTAGATTCCGATGCTTAACTTCAGATTTACTGTATCCCTCGGACCTTCTTATTGACGATGAAACAAAGAAATTGCATCCGAATTTAATACAAAAGGCACAATGCCGACTTAAGTACAAGAGGACTGATACTCTAACTTTCTATGATTTGAACCTCTGTTGTGAGTCCAGTTTTAGTTTTCGATGCTTCACTTCAGGTTTACTGTATCCCTTGGACCTTCTTATTGACGATGAAACACAGAAATTGCATCCGAATTTAATGTAAAAGGCACAATGCCGACTTAAGTACAAGAGGACTGATACTCTAACTTTCTATGATTTGAACCCCTCCTGTGAGTCCAGTTTTAGATTCCGATGCTTAACTTCAGGTCACTGTATCCCTTGGACCTTCTTATTGACGATGTAACACAGAAATTGCAACCGAATTTAATAAAAACGACACAATGCCAACTTACGTACAAGAGGACTGAAACTCTAACTTTCTATGATTTGAACCTCTGCTGTGAGTCCAGTTTTAGATTCCGATGCTTAACTTCAGGTTTACCGTATCCTTTGGACCTTCTTATTGACGATGAAACACAGAAATTGCATCCGAATTTAATACAAAAGGCACAATGCCGACTTAAGTGCAAGAGGACTGAATCTCTAACTTTCCATGATTTGAACCTCTGCTGTGAGTCCAGTTTTAGTTTCCGATGCTTCACTTAAGGTTTGCTGTATCCCTTGGACCTTCTTATTGACGATGAAACACAGAAATTGCATTCGAATTTAATACAAAAGGCACAATGCCGACTTACGTACAAGAGGACTGAAACTCTAACTTTCTATGATTTGAACCACTGCTGTGAGACCAGTTTTAGATTCCGGTGCTTAACTTCAGATTTACTGTATCCCTTGGACCTTTTTATTGACGATGAAACAAAGAAATTGCATCCGAATTTAATACAAAAGGCACAATGCCGACTTAAGTACAAGAGGACTGAAACTCTAACTTTCTATGATTTGAACCTCTGCTGTGAGTCTAGTTTTAGTTTCCGATGCTTCACTTCAGGTTTACTGTATCCCTTGGACCTTCTTATTGACGATGAAACACAGAAATTGCATCCGAATTTAATACAAAAGGCACAATGCCGACTTAAGTACAAGAGGACTGAAACTGCAACTTTCTATGATTTGAACCTCTGCTGTGAGTCCAGTTTAAGTTTCCGATGCTTCACTTCAGGTTTACTGTATCGCTTGGATCGTCTTACTGACGATGAAACACAGAAATTGCATCCGAGTTTAATACAAAAGGCACAATGCCGACTTAAGTACAAGAGGACTGAAACTCTAACTTTCTATGATTTGAACCTCTGCCGTGAGTCTAGTTTTAGTTTCCGATGCTTCACTTCAGGTTTACTGTATTCCTTGGACCTTCTTATTCACGATGAAACACAGAAATTGCATCCGGATTTAATACAAAAGGCACAATGCCGACTTAAGTACAAGAGGACTGAAACTGTAACTTTCTATGATTTGAACCTCTGCTGTGAGTCCAGTTTTAGTTTCCGATGCTTCACTTCAAGTTTACTGTATCCCTTGGACCTTCTTATTGACGATGAAACATTGAAATTGCATCCGAAGTTAATACAAAAGGCACAATGCCGACTTAAGTGGAAGAGGACTGAAACTGTAACTTTCTATGATTTGAACCTCTGCTGTGAGTCCAGTTCAAGTTTCCGATGCTTCACTTCAGGTTTACTGTATCCCTTGGACCTTCTTATTGACGATGAAACACAGAAATTGCATCCGAATTTAATACAAAAGGCACAATGCCGACTTAAGTACAAGAGGACTGATACTCTAACTTTCTATGATTTGAACCCCTCCTGTGAGTCCAGTTTCAGATTCCGATGCTTAACTTCAGGTTTACTGTATCCCTTGGACCTTCTCATTGACGATGAAACACAGAAATTGCATCCGAATTTAATACAAAAGGCACAATGCCGACTTAAGTACAAGAGGACTGATACTCTAACTTTCTATGATTTGAACCTCTGTTGTGAGTCCAGTTTTAGTTTCCGATGCTTCACTTCAGGTTTACTGTATCCCTTGGACCTTCTTATTGACGATGAAACACAGAAATTGCATCCGAATTTAATATAAAAGGCACAATGCCGACTTAAGTACAAGAGGACTGATACTCTAACTTTCTATGATTTGAACCCCTCCTGTGAGTCCAGTTTTAGATTCCGATGCTTAACTTCAGGTTTACTGTATCCCTTGGACCTCTTATTGACGATGAAACACAGAAATTGCAACCGAATTTAATAAAAACGACACAATGCCAACTTACGTACAAGAGGACTGAAACTCTAACTTTCTATGATTTGAACCTCTGCTGTGAGTCCAGTTTTAGTTTCCGATGCTTCACTTCAGGTTTACTGTAACCCTGGGACCTTCTTATTGACGATGAAAGACAGAAATTGCATCTGACTTTAATAAAAAAGGCACAATGCCGACTTAAGTGCAAGAGGACAGATACTCTAACTTTCTGTGATTTGAACCCCTCCTGTGAGTCCAGTTTTAGATTCCGATGCTTAACTTCAGGTTTACCGTATCCCTTGGACCTTCTTATTGACTATGAAACACAGAAATTGCATCCGAATTTAATACAAAAGGCACAATGCCGACTTAAGTGCAAGAGGACTGAATCTCAAACTTTCCATGATTTGAACCTCTGCTGTGAGTCCAGTTTTAGTTTCCGATGCTTCACTTAAGCTTTGCTGTATCCCTTGGACCTTCTTATTGACGATGAAACAAAGAAATAGCATCCGAATTTAATACAAAAGGCACAATGCCGACTTAAGTACAAGAGGACTGAAACTCTAACTTTCTATGATTTGAACCTCTGCTGTAACTCTAGTTTTAGTTTCCGATGCTTCACTTCAGGTTTACTGTATCCCTTGGACCTTCTTATTGACGATGAAACACAGAAATTGCATCCGAATTTAATACAAAAGGCACAATGCCGACTTAAGTACAAGAGGACTGAAATTGCAACTTTCTATGATTTGAACCTCTGCTGTGAGTCCAGTTTAAGTTTCCGATGCTTCACTTCAGGTTTACTGTATCCCTTGGATCGTCTTATTGACAATGAAACACAGAAATTGCATCCGAATTTAATACAAAAGGCACAATGCCGACTTAAGTACAAGAGGACTGAAACTCTAACTTTCTATGATTTGAACCTCTGCTGTGAGTCTAGTTTTAGTTTTCGATGCTTCACTTCAGGTTTACTGTATTCCTTGGACCTTCTTATTGACGATGAAACACAGAAATTGCATCCGAATTTAATACAAAAGGCACAATGCCGACTTAAGTACAAGAGGACTGAAACTCTAACTTTCTATGATTTGAACCTCTTCTGTAAGTCGAGTTTAAGTTTCCGATGCTTCACTTCAGATTTACTGTATCCCTTGGACCTTCTCATTGACGATGAAACACAGAAATTGCATCCGAATTTAATACAAAAGGCACAATGCCGACTTAAGTACAAGAGGACTGATACTCTAACTTTCTATGATTTGAACCTCTGTTGTGAGTCCATTTTTAGTTTCCGATGCTTCACTTAAGGTTTGCTGTATCCCTTGGACCTTCTTATTGACGATGAAACACAGAAATTGCATTCGAATTTAATACAAAAGGCACAATGCCGACTTACGTACAAGAGGACTGAAACTCTAACTTTCTATGGTTTGAACCTCTGCTGTGAGTCCAGTTTTAGTTTCCGATGCTTCACTTCAGGTTTACTGTATCCCTTGGACCTTCTTATTGACGATGAAACATTGAAATTGCATCCGAAGTTAATACAAAAGGCACAATGCCGACTTAAGTAGAAGAGGACTGGAACTGTAACTTTCTATGATTTGAACCTCTGCTGTGAGTCCAGTTCAAGTTTCCGATGCTTCACTTCAGGTTTACTGTATCCCTTGGACCTTCTTATTGACGATGAAACACAGAAATTGCATCCGAATTTAATACAAAAGGCACAATGCAGACTTAAGTACAAGAGGACTGATACTCTAACTTTCTATGATTTGAACCTCTGCTGTGAGTCCAGTTTTAGTTTCCGATGCTTCACTTCAGGTTTACTGTATCCCTTGGACTTTCTCATTGACGATGAAACACAGAAATTGCATCCGAATTTAATACAAAAGGCACAATGCCGACTTAAGTACAAGAGGACTGATACTCTAACTTTCTATGATTTGAAAATCTGTTGTGAGTCCAGTTTTAGTTTCCGATGCTTCACTTCAGGTTTACTGTATCCCTTGGACCTTCTTATTGACGATGAAACACAGAAATTGCATCCGAATTTAATATAAATGGCACAATGCCGACTTAAGTACAAGAGGACTGATACTCTAACTTTCTATGATTTGAACCCCTCCTGTGAGTCCAGTTTTAGATTCCGATGCTTAACTTCAGGTTTACTGTATCCCTTGGACCTTCTTATTGACGATGAAACACAGAAATTGCAACCGAATTTAATAAAAACGACACAATGCCGACTTAAGTACAAGAGGACTGATACTCTAACTTTCTATGATTTGAACCCCTCCTGTGAGTCCAGTTTTAGTTTCCGATGCTTCACTTCAGGTTTACTGTATCCCTTGGACCTTCTTACTGACGATGTAACACAGAAATTGCATCCGAATTTAATAAAAAAGGCACAATGCCGACTTAAGTACAAGAGGACTGATACTCTAACTTTCTATGATTTGAACCCCTCCTGTGAGTCCAGTTTTAGATTCCGATGCTTCACTTCGGGTTTACTGTATCCCTTGAACCCTCGTATTGACGATGAAACACAGAAATTGCATCCGAATTTAATACAAAAGGCACAATGCCGACTTAAGTGCAAGAGGACTGAATCTCTAACTTTCTATGATTTGAACCTCCGCTGTGAGTCCAGTTTTAGTTTCCGATGCTTCACTTAAGGTTTGCTGTATCCCTTGGACCTTCTTATTGACGATGAAACAGAGAAATTGCATCCGAATTTAATACAAAAGGCACAATGCAGACTTAAGTACAAGAGGACTGATACTCTAACTTTCTATGATTTGAACCTCTGCTGTGAGTCCAGTTTTAGTTTCCGATGCTTCACTTCAGGTTTACTGTATCCCTTGGACCTTCTTATTGACGATGAAACACAGAAATTGCATCCGAATTTAATATTAAAGGCACAATGCCGACTTAAGTACAAGAGGACTGATACTCTAACTTTCTATGATTTGAACCCCTCCTGTGAGTCCAGTTTTAGATTCCGATGCTTAACTTCAGGTTTACTGTATCCCTTGGACCTTCTTAATGACGATGAAACACAGAAATTGCAACCGAATTTAATAAAAACGACACAATGCCGACTTAAGTACAAGAGGACTGATACTCTAACTTTCTATGATTTGAACCCCTCCTGTGAGTCCAGTTTTAGTTTCCGATGCTTCACTTCAGGTTTACTGTATCCCTTGGACTTTCTTACTGACGATGAAACACAGAAATTGCATCCGAATTTAATAAAAAAGGCACAATGCCGACTTACGTACAAGAGGACTGAAACTCTAACTTTCTATGATTTGAACCTCTGCTGTGAGTCCAGTTTTAGTTTCCGATGCTTCACTTCAGGTTTACTGTATCCCTTGGACCTTCTTATTGACGATGAAACATTGAAATTGCATCCGAAGTTAATACAAAAGGCACAATGCCGACTTAAGTAGAAGAGGAATGAAACTGTAACTTTCTATGATTTGAACCTCTGCTGTGAGTCCAGTTCAAGTTTCCAATGCTTCACTTCAGGTTTACTGTATCCCTTGGACCTTCTTATTGACGATGAAACAGAGAAATTGCATCCGAATTTAATACAAAAGGCACAATGCAGACCTAAGTACAAGAGGACTGATACTCTAACTTTCTATGATTTGAACCTCTGCTGTGAGTCCAGTTTTAGTTTCCGATGCTTCACTTCAGGTTTACTGTATCCCTTGGACCTTCTTATTGACGATGAAACACAGAAATTGCATCCGAATTTAATATAAAATTCACAATGCCGACTTAACTACAAGAGGACTGATACTCTAACTTTCTATGATTTGAACCCCTCCTGTGAGTCCGGTTTTAGTTTCCGATGCTTCACTTCAGGTTTACTGTATCCCTTGGACCTTCTTACTGACGATGAAACACAGAAATTGCATCCGAATTTAATAAAAAAGGCACAATGCCGACTTAAGTACAAGAGGACTGATACTCTAACTTTCTATGATTTGAACCCCTCCTGTGAGTCCAGTTTTATATTCCGATGCTTCACTTCTGGTTTACTGTATCCCTTGGACCTTCTTATTGACGATGAATCACAGAAATTGCATCCGAATTTAATAGAAAAGGCACAATGCCGACTTAAGTACAAGAGGACTGATACTCCAACTTTCTATGATTTGAACCTCTCCTGTGAGTCCAGTTTTAGATTCTGATGCTTCACTTCGGGTTTACTGTATCCCTTGGACCCTCTTATTGACGATGAAACACAGAAATTGCATCCGAATTCAATACAAAAGGCACAATGCCGACTTAAGTGCAAGAGGACTGAATCTCTAACTTTCTATGATTTGAACCTCTGCTGTGAGTCCAGTTTTAGTTTCCGATGCTTCACTTAAGGTTTACTGTATCCCTTGGACCTTCTTATTGACGATGAATCACAGAAATTGCATTCGAATTTAATGAAAAAGGCACAATGCCGACTTACGTACAAGAGGACTGAAACTCTAACTTTCTATGATTTGAACCTCTGCTGTGAGTCCAGTTTTAGTTTCCGATGCTTAACTTCAGGTTTACTGTATCCCTTGGACCTTCTTATTGACGATGAAACACAGAAATTGCATCCGAATTTAATACAAAAGGCACAATGCCGACTTAAGTACAAGAGGACTGAAACTCTAACTTTCTATGATTTGAACCTCTGATGTGAGTCCAGTTTTAGTTTCCGATGCTTCACTTCAGGTTTACTGTGTCCCTTGGACCTTCTTATTGACGATGAAACACAGAAATTGCATCCGAATTTAATGAAAAAGGCACAATGCCAACTTAAGTACAAGAGGACTGAAACTCTAACTTTCTATGATTTTAACCTCTGCTGTGAGTCCAATTTTAGTTTCCGATGCTTCACTTCAGGTTTACTGTATCCCTGGACCTTCTTATTGACGATGAAAGACAGAAATTGCATCCGACTTTAATAAAAAAGGCACAATGCCGACTTAAGTACAAGAGGACAGATACTCTAACTTTCTATGATTTGAACCCCTCCAGTGAGTCCAGTTTTAGATTCCGATGCTTAACTTCAGGTTTACTGTATCTCTTGGACCTTCTTACTGACGATGAAACACAGAAATTGCATCCGAATTTAATGAAAAAGGCACAATGCCGATTTAAGTACAAGAAGACTGATACTCTAACTTTCTATGATTTGAACCCCTCCTGTGGGTCCAGTTTTAGATTCCGATGTTTAACTTCAGGTTTACTGTATCCCTTGGACCTTCTTATTGACGATGAAACACAGAAATTGCATCCGAATTTAATACAAAAGGCACAATGCCGACTTAAGTACAAGAGGACTGATACTCTAACTTTCGATGATTTGAACCTCTCCTGTGAGTCCAGTTTTATATTCCAATGCTTCACTTCAGGTTTACTGTATCCCTTGGACCCTCTTATTGACGATGAAACACAGAAATTGCATCCGAATTTAATACAAAAGGCACAATGCCGACTTAAGTACAAGAGGACTGATACTCTAACTTTCTATGATTTGAACCCCTCCTGTGAGTCCAGTTTTAGATTCCGATGCTTAACTTCTGGTTTACTGTATCCCTAGGACCTTCTTATTGACGATGAAACACAGAAATTGCATCCGAATTCAATACAAAAGGCACAATGCCGACTTAAGTACAAGAGTACTGAAACTCTAACTTTTATGATTTGAACCTCTGCTGTGAGTCCAGTTTTAGTTTCCGATACTTCACTTCAGGTTTACTGTATTCCTTGGACCTTCTTATTGAAGATGAAACACAGAAATTGTATCCGAATTTAATACAAAAGGCACAATGCCGACTTAAGTAAAAGAGGACTGATACTCTGACTTTCTATGATTTGAACCTCTCCTGTGAGTCCAGTTTTAGATTCCGATGCTTCACTTCGGGTTTACTGTATCCGTTGGACCCTCTTATTGACAATGAAACACAGAATTTGCATCCGAATTTAATACAAAAGGCACAATGCCCACTTAAGTACATGAGGACTGAAACTCTAACTATCTATGATTTGAAGCACTGCTGTGAGTCCAGTTTTAGTTTCTGATGCTTCACTTCAGGTTTACTGTATCCCTTAGGCCTTCTTATTGACGATGAAACACAGAAATTGCATCCGAATTCAATACAAAAGGCACAATGCCGACTTAAGTACAAGAGGACTGAAACTCTAACTTTCTATGATCTGAACCTCTCCTGTGAGTCCAGTTTTAGATTCCGATGCTTCACTTCGGGTTTACTGTATCCCTTGGACCCTCGTATTGACGATGAAACACAGAAATTGCATCCGAATTTAATACAATAGGCACAATGCCGACTTAAGTGCGAGAGGACTGAATCTCTAACTTTCTATGATTTGAACCTCTGCTGTGAGTCCAGTTTTAGTTTCCGATGCTTCACTTAAGGTTTACTGTATCCCTTGCACCTTCTTATTGACCATGAAACACAGAAATTGCATCCGAATTTAATACAAAAGGCACAATGCTGACTTACGTACAAGAGGACTGAAACTCTAACTTTGTATGATTTGAACCTCTGCCGTGAGTCCAGTTTTAGTTTCCGATGCTTAACTTCAGGTTTACTGTATCCCTTGGACCTTCTTATTGACGATGAAACACAGAAATTGCATCGGAATTTAATACAAAAGGCACAATGCCGACTTGA
Source organism: Schistocerca americana (assembly GCF_021461395.2). Lineage (NCBI taxonomy): Eukaryota > Metazoa > Arthropoda > Insecta > Orthoptera > Acrididae > Schistocerca > Schistocerca americana. Next base: position 163,130 of record NW_025726035.1, read on the forward strand.
GTACAAGAGGACTGAAACTCTAACTTTCTATGATTTGAACCTCCGTTGTGAGTCCAGTTTTAGTTACCGATGCTTCACATCAGGTTTACTGTATTCCTTGGAACTTCTTATTGACGATGTAACACAGAAATTGCATCCGAATTTAATACAAAAGGCACAATGCCGACTTAAGTACAAGTGGACTGAAACTCTAACATTCTATGATTTGAACCTCTGCTATGAGTCCAGTTTTAGTTTCCGATGCTTCACTTCAGGTTTACTGTATCCCGTGGACCTTCTTATTGACGATGAAACACAGATATTGCATCCGAATTTAATACAAAAGGCACAATGCCGACTTAAGTACAAGAGGACTGAAACTCTAACTTTCTATGATTTAAACCTCTGCTGTGGGTCCAGTTTTAGTTTCCGATGCTTCACTTCATGTTTACTGTATCCCTTGGACCTTCCTATTGACGATGAAACACAGAAATTGCATTTGAATTTAATAAAAAAGGCACAATGCCAACTTAAGTACAAGAGGACTGATACTCTAACTTTCTATGATTTGAACCCCTTTTGTGAGTCCAGTTTTAGTTTCCGATGCTTCACTTCAGGTTTACTGTATCCCTTGGACCTTCTTATTGACGATGAAACACAGAAATTGCATCCGAATTTAATAAAAAAGGCACAATGCCGACTTAAGTACAAGAGGACCGATACTCTAACTTTCTATGATATGAACCCCTCCTGTGAGTCCAGTTTTAGATTCCGATGCATAACCTCTGGTTTACTGTATCCCTTGGACCTTCTTACTGACGATGAAACACAGAAATTGCTTCCGAATTTAATACAAGAGGCACAATGCCGACTTGAGTAAAAGAGGACTGATACTCTAACTTTCTATGATTTGAACCTCTCCTGTGAGTCCAGTTTTAGATTCCGATGCTTCACTTCGGCTTTACTGTATCCCTTGGACCCTCTTATTGACGATGAAACACAGAAATTTCATCCGAATTTAATACAAAAGGCACAATGCCGACTTAAGTACATGAGGACTGAAAGTCTAACTTTCTACGATTTTAACCTCTGTTGTGAGACCAGTTTTAGTTTCCGATGCTTCACTTCAGGTTTACTGTATCCCTTGGACCTTCTTATTGACGATGAAACACAGAATGTGCATCCGAATTTAATACAAAAGGCACAATGCCGACTTAAGTACAAGTGGACTGAAACTCTAACATTCTATGATTTGAACCTCTGCTATGAGTCCAGTTTTAGTTTCCGATTTTCACTTCAGGTTTACTGTATCCCTTGGACCTTCTTATTGACGATGAAACACAGATATTGCATCCGAATTTAATACAAAAGGCACAATGCCGACTTAAGTACAAGAGGACTGAAACTCTAACTTTCTATGATTTAAACCTCTGCTCGGGTCCAGTTTTAGTTTCCGATGCTTCACCTCATGTTTACTGTATCCCTTGGACCTTCCTATTGACGATGAAACACAGAAATTGCATCTGAATTTAATAAAAAAGGCACAATGCCAACTTAAGTACAAGAGGACTGATACTCTAACTTTCTATGATTTGAACCCCTTTTGTGAGTCCAGTTTTAGTTTCCGATGCTTCACTTCAGGTTTACTGTATCCCTTGGACCTTCTTATTGACGATGAAACACAGAAATTGCATCCGAATTTAATAAAAAAGGCACAATGCCGACTTAAGTACAAGAGGACCGATACTCTAACTTTCTATGATATGAACCCCTCCTGTGAGTCCAGTTTTAGATTCCGATGCATAACCTCTGGTTTACTGTATCCCTTGGACCTTCTTACTGACGATGAAACACAGAAATTGCATCCGAATTTAATACAAGAGGCACAATGCCGACTTGAGTAAAAGACCACTGATACTCTAACTTTCTATGATTTGAACCTCTCCTGTGAGTCCAGTTTTAGATTCCGATGCTTCACTTCGGGTTTACTGTATCCCTTGGACCCTCTTATTGACGATGAAACACAGAAATTTCATCCGAATCTAATACAAAAGGCACAATGCCGACTTAAGTACATGAGGACTGAAAGTCTAACTTTCTATGATTTTAACCTCTGCTGTGAGACCAGTTTTAGTTTCCGATGCTTCACTTCAGGTTTACTGTATCCCTTGGACCTTCTTATTGACGATGAAACACAGAATGTGCATCCGAATTTAATACAAAAGGCACAATGCCGACTTACGTACAAGAGGACTGAAACTCTAACTTTCTATGATTTGAACCTCTGCTGTGAGTCCAGTTTTAGTTTCCGATGCATAACTTCAGGTTTACTGTATCCCTTGGACCTTCTTATTGACGATGAAACACAGAAATTGCATCCGAATTTAATACAAAAGGCACAATGCCGACTTAAGTACAAGAGGACTGATACTCTAACTTTCGATGATTTGAACCTCTCCTTTGAGTCCAGTTTTAGATTCCGATGCTTCACTTCAGTTTTACTGTATCCCTTGGACCCTCTTATTGACGACGAAACACAGAAATTGCATCCGAATTTAATACAAAAGGCACAATGCCGACTTAAGTACAAGAGGACTGAAACTCTAACTTTCTATGATTTCAACCTCTGCTGTGAGTCCAGTTTTAGTTTCCGATGTTTCACTACAGGTATACTGTATCCCTTGGACCTTCTTATTGACGATGAAACATAGAAATTGCATCCGAAGTCAATACAAAAGGCACAATGCCGACTTAAGTACAAGAGGACTGACAGTCTAACTTTCTATGATTTGAACCCCTCCTGTGAGTCCAGTTTTAGATTCCGATGCTCAACTTCTGGTTTACTGTATCCCTTCGACCTTCTTATTGACGATGAAACACAGAAATTGCATCCGAATTTAATAGAAAAGGCACAATCCCGACTTAAGTACAAGAGTACTGAAACTCTAATTTTCTATGATTTGAACCTCTGCTGTGAGTCCAATTTTAGTTTCCGATGCTTCACTACAGGTTTACTGTATTCTTTGGACCTTTTTATTGACGATGAAACACAGAAATTGCATCCGAATTCAATACAAAAGGCACAATGCCGACTTAAGTACAAGAGGACTGAAACTCTAACTTTCTATGATTTGAACCTCTCCTGTGAGTCCAGTTTTAGATTCCGATGCTTCACTTCGGGTTTACTGTATCGCTTGGACCCTCGTATTGACGATGAAACACAGAAATGGCATCCGAATTTAATACAAAAGTCACAATGCCGACTCAAGTGCAAGAAGACTGAATCTCTAACTTTCTATGATTTGAACCTGTGCTGTGAGTCCAATTTTAGTTTCCGATGCTTAACTTCAGGTTTACTGTATCCCTTGGACCTTCTTATTGACGATGAAACACAGAAATTGCATACGAATTTAATACAAAAGGCACAATGACGACTTGAGTACAAGAGGACTGAAACTCTAACTTTCTATGATTTGAACCTCTGCTGTGAGTAGAGTTTTTGTTTCCGATGCTTCACTTCAGGTTTACTGTATTCCTTGGACCTTCTTATTGACGATGAAACACAGAAATTGCATCCGAATTTAATACAAAAGGCACAATGCCGACTTAAGTACAAGAGGACTGAAACTATAACTTTCTATGATTTGAACCTCTGCTGTGAGTCCAGTTTTAGTTTCCGATGCTTCACTTCAGGTTTACTGTATCCCTTGGACCTTCTTATTGACGATGAAACACAGAAATTGCATCCGAATTTAATACAAAAGGCACAATGCCGACTTAAGTACAAGAGGACTGAAACTCTAACTTTCTATGATTTAAACCTCTGCTGTGGGTCCAGTTTTAGTTTCCGATGCTTCACTTCATGTTTACTGTATCCCTTGGACCTTCCTATTAACGATGAAACACAGAAATTGCATCCGAATTTAATAAAAAAGGCACAATGCCGACTTAAGTACAAGAGGACTGATACTCTAACTTTCGATGATTTGAACCTCTCCTGTGAGACCACTTTTAGATTCCGATGCTTCACTTCAGGTTTACTGTATCCCTTGGACCCTCTTATTGACGATGAAACACAGAAATTGCATCCGAATTGAATACAAAAGGCACAATGCCGACTTAAGTACAAGAGGACTGAAACTCTAACTTTCTATGATTTGAACCTCTGCTGTGAGTCCAGTTTTAGTTTCCGATGCTTCAATTCACGTATACTGTATCCCTTGGACCTTCTTATTGACGATGAAACATAGAAATTGCATCCGAATTTAATACAAAAGGCACAATGCCGACTTAAGTACAAGAGTACTGAAACTCTAACTTTCTATGATTTGAACCTCTGCTGTGAGTCCAGTTTTAGTTTCCGATGCTTCACTACAGGTTTACTGTATTCCTTGGACCTTTTTATTGACGATGAAACACAGAAATTGCATCCGAATTTAATACAAAAGGCACAATGCCGACTTAAGTGCAAGAGGACTGATTCTCTAACTTTCTATGATTTGAACCTCTGCTGTGAGTCCAGTTTTAGTTTCCGATGCTTCACTTAAGGTTTGCTGTATCCCTTGGACCTTCTTATTGACGATGAAACACAGAAATTGCATTCGAATTTAATACAAAAGGCACAATGCCAACTTACGTACAAGAGGACTGAAACTCTAACTTTCTATGATTTGAACCTCTGCCGTGAGTCCAGTTTTAGTTTCCGATGCTTAACTTCAGGTTTACTGTATCCCTTGGACCTTCTTATTGACGATGAAACACAGAAATTGCATCCGAATTTAATACAAAAGGCACAATGCCGACTTGAGTACAAGAGGACTGAAACTCTAACTTTCTATGATTTGAACCTCCGCTGTGAGTCCAGTTTTAGTTTCCGATGCTTCACATCAGGTTTACTGTATTCCTTGGAACTTCTTATTGACGATGTAACACAGAAATTGCATCCGAATTTAATACAAAAGGCACAATGCCGACTTAAGTACAAGTGGACTGAAACTCTAACATTCTATGATTTGAACCTCTGCTGTGAGTCCAGTTTTAGTTTCCGATGCTTCACTTCAGGTTTACTGTATCCCTTGGACCTTCTTATTGACGATGAAACACAGAAATTGCATCCGAATTTAATACAAAAGGCACAATGCCGACTTAAGTACAAGAGGACTGAAACTCTAACTTTCTATGATTTAAACCTCTGCTGTGGGTCCAGTTTTAGTTTCCGATGCTTCACTTCATGTTTACTGTATCCCTTGGACCTTCCTATTGACGATGAAACACAGAAATTGCATTTGAATTTAATAAAAAAGGCACAATGCCAACTTAAGTACAAGAGGACTGATACTCTAACTTTCTATGATTTGAACCCCTTTTGTGAGTCCAGTTTTAGTTTCCGATGCTTCACTTCAGGTTTACTGTATCCCTTGGACCTTCTTATTGACGATGAAACACAGAAATTGCATCCGAATTTAATAAAAAAGGCACAATGCCGACTTAAGTACAAGAGGACCGATACTCTAACTTTCTATGATTAGAACCCCTCCTGTGAGTCCAGTTTTAGATTCCGATGCATAACCTCTGGTTTACTGTATCCCTTGGACCTTCTTACTGACGATGAAACACAGAAATAGCATCCGAATTTAATACAAAAGGCACAATGCCGACTTGAGTAAAAGAGGACTGATACTCTAACTTTCTATGATTTGAACCTCTCCTGTGAGTCCAGTTTTAGATTCCGATGCTTCACTTCGGGTTTACTGTATCCCTTGGACCCTCTTATTGACGATGAAACACAGAAATTTCATCCGAATTTAATACAAAAGGCACAATGCCAACATAAGTACATGAGGACTGAAAGTCTAACTTTCTATGATTTTATCCTCTGCTGTGAGACCAGTTTTAGTTTCCGATGCTTCACTTCAGGTTTACTGTATCCCTTGGACCTTCTTATTGACGATGAAACACAGAATGTGCATCCGAATTTAATACAAAAGGCACAATGCCGACTTACGTACAAGAGGACTGAAACTCTAACTTTCTATGATTTGAACCTCTGCTATGAGTCCAGTTTTAGTTTCCGATGCTTAACTTCAGGTTTACTGTATCCCTTGGACCTTCTTATTGACGATGAAACACAGAAATTGCATCCGAATTTAATACAAAAGGCACAATGCCGACTTAAGTACAAGAGGACTGATACTCTAACTTTCGATGATTTGAACCTCTCCTTTGAGTCCAGTTTTAGATTCCGATGCTTCACTTCAGTTTTACTGTATCCCTTGGACCCTCTTATTGACGACGAAACACAGAAATTGCATCCGAATTTAATACAAAAGGCACAATGCCGACTTAAGTACAAGAGGACTGAAACTCTAACTTTCTATGATTTGAACCTCTGCTGTGAGCCCAGTTTTAGTTTCCGATGCTTCACTTCAGGTATACTGTATCCCTTGGACCTTCTTATTGACGATGAAACACAGAAATTGCATCCGAATTTAATACAAAAGGCACAATGCCGACTTGAGTACAAGAGGACTGAAACTCTAACTTTCTATGATTTGAACCTTCGCTGTGAGTCCAGTTTTAGTTTCCGATGCTTCACATCAGGTTTACTGTATTCCTTGGAACTTCTTATTGACGATGTAACACAGAAATTGCATCCGAATTTAATACAAAAGGCACAATGCCGACTTAAGTACAAGTGGACTGAAACTCTAACATTCTATGATTTGAACCTCTGCTGTGAGTCCAGTTTTAGTTTCCGATGCTTCACTTCAGGTTTACTGTATCCCTTGGACCTTCTTATTGACGATGAAACACAGAAATTGAATCCGAATTTAATACAAAAGGCACAATGCCGACTTAAGTACAAGAGGACTGAAACTCTAACTTTCTATGATTTGAACCTCTGCTGTGAGTCCAGTTTTAGTTTCCGATGCTTCACTTCATGTTTACTGTATCCCTTGGACCTTCTTATTGACGATGAAACACAGAAATTGCATCCGAATTTAGTACAAAAGGCACAATGCCGACTTAAGTACAAGAGGACTGAAACTCTAACTTTCTATGATTTAAACCTCTGCTGTGGGTCCAGTTTTAGTTTCCGATGCTTCACTTCATGTTTACTGTATCCCTTGGACCTTCCTATTAACGATGAAACACAGAAATTGCATCCGAATTTAATAAAAAAGGCACAATGCCGACTTAAGTACAAGCGGACTGATACTCTAACTTTCGATGATTTGAACCTCTCCTGTGAGTCCACTTTTAGATTCCGATGCTTCACTTCAGGTTTACTGTATCCCTTGGACCCTCTTATTGACGATGAAACACAGAAATTGCATCCGAATTGAATACAAAAGGCACAATGCCGACTTAAGTACAAGAGGACTGAAACTGTAACTTTCTATGATTTGAACCTCTGCTGTGAGTCCAGTTTTAGTTTCCGATGCTTCAATTCACGTATACTGTATCCCTTGGACCTTCTTATTGACGATGAAACATAGAAATTGCATCCGAATTTAATACAAAAGGCACAATGCCGACTTAAGTACAAGAGTACTGAAACTCTAACTTTCTATGATTTGAACCTCTGCTGTGAGTCCAGTTTTAGTTTCCGATGCTTCACTACAGGTTTACTGTATTCCTTGGACCTTTTTATTGACGATGAAACACAGAAATTGCATCCGAATTTAATACAAAAGGCACAATGCCGACTTAAGTGCAAGAGGACTGATTCTCTAACTTTCTATGATTTGAACCTCTGCTGTGAGTCCAGTTTTAGTTTCCGATGCTTCACTTAAGGTTTGCTGTATCCCTTGGACCTTCTTATTGACGATGAAACACAGAAATTGCATTCGAATTTAATACAAAAGGCACAATGCCAACTTACGTACAAGAGGACTGAAACTCTAACTTTCTATGAATTGAAACTCTGCCGTGAGTCCAGTTTTAGTTTCCGATGCTTAACTTCAGGTTTACTGTATCCCTTGGACCTTCTTATTGACGATGAAACACAGAAATTGCATCCGAATTTAATACAAAAGGCACAATGCCGACTTGAGTACAAGAGGACTGAAACTCTAACTTTCTATGATTTTATCCTCTGCTGTGAGACCAGTTTTAGTTTCCGATGCTTCACTTCAGGTTTACTGTATCCCTTGGACCTTCTTATTGACGATGAAACACAGAATGTGCATCCGAATTTAATACAAAAGGCACAATGCCGACTTACGTACAAGAGGACTGAAACTCTAACTTTCTATGATTTGAACCTCTGCTATGAGTCCAGTTTTAGTTTCCGATGCTTAACTTCAGGTTTACTGTATCCCTTGGACCTTCTTATTGACGATGAAACACAGAAATTGCATCCGAATTTAATACAAAAGGCACAATGCCGACTTAAGTACAAGAGGACTGATACTCTAACTTTCGATGATTTGAACCTCTCCTTTCAGTCCAGTTTTAGATTCCGATGCTTCACTTCAGTTTTACTGTATCCCTTGGACCCTCTTATTGACGACGAAACACAGAAATTGCATCCGAATTTAATACAAAAGGCACAATGCCGACTTAAGTACAAGAGGACTGAAACTCTAACTTTCTATGATTTGAACCTCTGCTGTGAGCCCAGTTTTAGTTTCCGATGCTTCACTTCAGGTATACTGTATCCCTTGGACCTTCTTATTGACGATGAAACACAGAAATTGCATCCGAATTTAATACAAAAGGCACAATGCCGACTTGAGTACAAGAGGACTGAAACTCTAACTTTCTATGATTTGAACCTTCGCTGTGAGTCCAGTTTTAGTTTCCGATGCTTCACATCAGGTTTACTGTATTCCTTGGAACTTCTTATTGACGATGTAACACAGAAATTGCATCCGAATTTAATACAAAAGGCACAATGCCGACTTAAGTACAAGTGGACTGAAACTCTAACATTCTATGATTTGAACCTCTGCTGTGAGTCCAGTTTTAATTTCCGATGCTTCACTTCAGGTTTACTGTATCCCTTGGACCTTCTTATTGACGATGAAACACAGAAATTGAATCCGAATTTAATACAAAAGGCACAATGCCGACTTAAGTACAAGAGGACTGAAACTCTAACTTTCTATGATTTAAACCTCTGCTGTGGGTCCAGTTTTAGTTTCCGATGATTCACTTCATGTTTACTGTATCCCTTGGACCTTCCTATTGACGATGAAACACAGAAATTGCATTTGAATTTAATAAAAAAGGCACAATGCCAACTTACGTACAAGAGGACTGATACTCTAACTTTCTATGATTTGAACCCCTTTTGTGAGTCCAGTTTTAGTTTCCGATGCTTCACTTCAGGTTTACTGTATCCCTTGGACCTTCTTATTGACGATGAAACACAGAAATTGCATCCGAATTTAATAAAAAAGGCACAATGCCGACTTAAGTACAAGAGGACCGATGCTCTAACTTTCTATGATATGAACCCCTCCTGTGAGTCCAGTTTTAGATTCCGATGCATAACCTCTGGTTTACTGTATCCCTTGGACCTTCTTACTGACGATGAAACACAGAAATTGCATCCGAATTTAATACAAAAGGCACAATGCCGACTTGAGTAAAAAAGGACTGATACTCTAACTTTCTATGATTTGAACCTCTCCTGTGAGTCCAGTTTTAGATTCCGATGCTTCACTTCGGGTTTACTGTATCCCTTGGACCCTCTTATTGACGATGAAACACAGAAATTTCATCCGAATTTAACACAAAAGGCACAATGCCGACTTAAGTACATGAGGACTGAGAGTCTAACTTTCTATGATTTTAACCTCTGCTGTGAGACCAGTTTTAGTTTCCGATGCTTCACTTCAGGTTTACTGTATCCCTTGGACCTTCTTATTGACGATGAAACACAGAATGTGCATCCGAATTTAATACAAAAGGCACAATGCCGACTTACGTACAAGAGGACTGAAACTCTAACTTTCTATGATTTGAACCTCTGCTGTGAGTCCAGTTTTAGTTTCCGATGCTTAACTTCAGGTTTACTGTATCCCTTGGACCTTCTTATTGACGATGAAACACAGAAATTGCATCCGAATTTAATACAAAAGGCACAATGCCGACTTAAGTACAAGAGGACTGATACTCAATCTTTCGATGATTTGAACGTCTCCTTTGAGTCCAGTTTTAGATTCCGATGCTTCACTTCAGTTTTACTGTATCCCTTGGACCCGCTTATTGACGACGAAACACAGAAATTGCATCCGAATTTAATACAAAAGGCACAATGCCGACTTAAGTACAAGAGGACTGAAACTCTAACTTTCTATGATTTGAACCTCTGCTGTGAGTCCAGTTTTAGTTTCCGATGCTTCACTTCAGGTATACTGTATCCCTTGGACCTTCTTATTGACGATGAAACATAGAAATTGCATCCGAAGTCAATACAAAAGGCACAATGCCGACTTAAGTACAAGAGGACTGATAGTCTAACATTCTATGATTTGAACCCCTCCTGTGAGTCCAGTTTTAGATTCCGATGTTTAACTTCTGGTTTACTGTATCCCTTCGACCTTCTTATTGACGATGAAACACAGAAATTGCATCCGAATTTAATAGAAAAGGCACAATGCCGACTTAAGTACAAGAGTACTGAAACTCTAACTTTCTATGATTTGAACCTCTGCTGTGAGTCCAGTTTTAGTTTCCGATGCTTCACTACAGGTTTACTGTATTCCTTGGACCTTTTTATTGACGATGAAACACAGAAATTGCATCCGAATTCAATACAAAAGGCACAATGCCGACTTAAGTACAAGAGGACTGAAACTCTAACTTTCTATGATTTGAACCTCTCCTGTGAGTCCAGTTTTAGATTCCGATGCTTCATTTCGGGTTTACTGTATCGCTTGGACCCTCGTATTGACGATGAAACACAGAAATGGCATCCGAATTTAATGCAAAAGGCACAATGCCGACTTAAGTGCAAGAGGACTGAATCTCTAACTTTCTATGATTTGAACCTGTGCTGTGAGTCCAATTTTAGTTTCCGATGCTTAACTTCAGGTTTACTGTATCCCTTGGACCTTCTTATTGACGATGAAACACAGAAATTGCATCCGAATTTAATATAAAAGGCACAATGACGACTTGAGTACAAGAGGACTGAAACTCTAACTTTCTATGATTTGAACCTCTGCTGTGAGTCGAGTTTTTGTTTCCGATGCTTCACTTCAGGTTTACTGTATTCCTTGGACCTTCTTATTGACGATGAAACACAGAAATTGCATCCGAATTTAATACAAAAGGCACAATGCCGACTTAAGTACAAGAGGACTGAAACTATAACTTTCTATGATTTGAACCTCTGCTGTGAGTCCAGTTTTAGTTTCCGATGCTTCACTTCAGGTTTACTGTATCCCTTGGACCTTCTTATTGACGATGAAACACAGAAATTGTACCCGAATTTAATACAAAAGGCACAATGCCGACTTAAGTACAAGAGGACTGAAACTCTAACTTTCTATGATTTAAACCTCTGCTGTGGGTCCAGTTTTAGTTTCCGATGCTTCACTTCATGTTTACTGTATCCCTTGGACCTTCCTATTAACGATGAAACACAGAAATTGCATCCGAATTTAATAAAAAAGGCACAATGCCGACTTAAGTACAAGAGGACTGATACTCTAACTTTCGATGATTTGAACCTCTCCTGTGAGTCCACTTTTAGATTCCGATGCTTCACTTCAGGTTTACTGTATCCCTTGGACCCTCTTATTGACGATGAAACACACAAATTGCATCCGAATTTAATACAAAAGGCACAATGCCGATTTAAGTACAAGAGGACTGAAACTGTAACTTTCTATGATTTGAACCTCTGCTGTGAGTCCAGTTTTAGTTTCCGATGCTTCACTTCAGGTATGCTGTATCCCTTGGACCTTCTTATTGACGATGAAACATAGAAATTGCATCCGAATTTAATACAAAAGGCACAATGCCGACTTAAGTACAAGAGTACTGAAACTCTAACTTTCTATGATTTGAACCTCTGCTGTGAGTCCAGTTTTAGTTTCCGATGATTCACTACAGGTTTACTGTATTCCTTGGACCTTTTTATTGACGATGAAACACAGAAATTGCATCCGAATTTAATACAAAAGGCACAATGCCGACTTAAGTGCAAGAGGACTGAATCTCTAACCTTCTATGATTTGAACCTCTGCTGTGAGTCCAGTTTTAGTTTCCGATGCTTCACTTAAGGTTTGCTGTATCCCTTGGACCTTCTTATTGACGATGAAACACAGAAATTGCATTCGAATTTGATACAAAAGGCACAATGCCAACTTACGTACAAGAGGACTGAAACTCTAACTTTCTATGATTTGAACCTCTGCTGTGAGTCCAGTTTTAGTTTCCGATGCTTCACTTCAGGTTTACTGTAACCCTGGGACCTTCTTATTGACGATGAAAGACAGAAATTGCATCTGACTTTAATAAAAGAGGCACAATGCCGACTTAAGTACAAGAGGACAGATACTCTAACTTTCTATGATTTGAACCCCTCCTGTGAGTCCAGTTTTAGTTTCCGATGCTTCACTTAAGGTTTGCTGTATCCCTTGGACCTTCTTATTGACGATGAAACACAGAAATTGCATTCGAATTTAATACAAAAGGCACAATGCCAACTTACGTACAAGAGGACTGAAACTCTAACTTTCTATGATTTGAACCTCTGCTGTGAGTCCAGTTTTAGTTTCCGATGCTTCACTTCAGGTTTAGTGTAACCCTGGGACCTTCTTATTGACGATGAAAGACAGAAATTGCATCTGACTTTAATAAAAAAAGGCACAATACCGACTTATGTACAAGAGGACTGATACTCTAACTTTCTATGATTTGAACCTCTCCTGTGAGTCCAGTTTTAGATTCCGATGCTTCACTTCGGGTTTACTGTATCCCTTGGAGTCTCTTATTGACGATGAAACACAGAAATTGCATCCGAATTTAATGCAAAAGGCACAATGCCGACATAAGTACATGAGGACTGAAACTCTAACTTTCTATGATTTGAACCTCTGCTGTGAGTCCAGTTTTAGTTTCCGATGCTTCACTTAAGGTTTGCTGTATCCCTTGGACCTTCTTATTGACGATGAAACACAGAAATTGCATTCGAATTTAATACAAAAGGCACAATGCCAACTTACGTACAAGAGGACTGAAACTCTAACTTTCTATGAATTGAAACTCTGCCGTGAGTCCAGTTTTAGTTTCCGATGCTTAACTTCAGGTTTACTGTATCCCTTGGACCTTCTTATTGACGATGAAACACAGAAATTGCATCCGAATTTAATACAAAAGGCACAATGCCGACTTGTGTACAAGAGGACTGAAACTCTAACTTTCTATGATTTGAACCTCCGCTGTGAGTCCAGTTTTAGTTTCCGATGCTTCACATCAGGTTTACTGTATTCCTTGGAACTTCTTATTGACGATGTAACACAGAAATTGCATCCGAATTTAATACAAAAGGCACAATGCCGACTTAAGTACAAGTGGACTGAAACTCTAACATTCTATGATTTGAACCTCTGCTGTGAGTCCAGTTTTAGTTTCCGATGCTTCACTTCAGGTTTACTGTATCCCTTGGACCTTCTTATTGACGATGAAACACAGAAATTGCATCCGAATTTAATACAAAAGGCACAATGCCGACTTAAGTACAAGAGGACTGAAACTCTAACTTTCTATGATTTAAACCTCTGCTGTGGGTCCAGTTTTAGTTTCCGATGCTTCACTTCATGTTTACTGTATCCCTTGGACCTTCCTATTGACGATGAAACACAGAAATTGCATTTGAATTTAATAAAAAAGGCACAATGCCAACTTAAGTACAAGAGGACTGATACTCTAACTTTCTATGATTTGAACCCCTTTTGTGAGTCCAGTTTTAGTTTCCGATGCTTCACTTCAGGTTTACTGTATCCCTTGGACCTTCTTATTGACGATGAAACACAGAAATTGCATCCGAATTTAATAAAAAAGGCACAATGCCGACTTAAGTACAAGAGGACCGATACTCTAACTTTCTATGATATGAACCCCTCCTGTGAGTCCAGTTTTAGATTCCGATGCATAACCTCTGGTTTACTGTATCCCTTGGACCTTCTTACTGACGATGAAACACAGAAATAGCATCCGAATTTAATACAAAAGGCACAATGCCGACTTGAGTAAAAGAGGACTGATACTCTAACTTTCTATGATTTGAACCTCTCCTGTGAGTCCAGTTTTAGATTCCGATGCTTCACTTCGGGTTTACTGTATCCCTTGGACCCTCTTATTGACGATGAAACACAGAAATTTCATCCGAATTTAATACAAAAGGCACAATGCCAACATAAGTACATGAGGACTGAAAGTCTAACTTTCTATGATTTTATCCTCTGCTGTGAGACCAGTTTTAGTTTCCGATGCTTCACTTCAGGTTTACTGTATCCCTTGGACCTTCTTATTGACGATGAAACACAGAATGTGCATCCGAATTTAATACAAAAGGCACAATGCCGACTTACGTACAAGAGGACTGAAACTCTAACTTTCTATGATTTGAACCTCTGCTATGAGTCCAGTTTTAGTTTCCGATGCTTAACTTCAGGTTTACTGTATCCCTTGGACCTTCTTATTGACGATGAAACACAGAAATTGCATCCGAATTTAATACAAAAGGCACAATGCCGACTTAAGTACAAGAGGACTGATACTCTAACTTTCGATGATTTGAACCTCTCCTTTCAGTCCAGTTTTAGATTCCGATGCTTCACTTCAGTTTTACTGTATCCCTTGGACCCTCTTATTGACGACGAAACACAGAAATTGCATCCGAATTTAATACAAAAGGCACAATGCCGACTTAAGTACAAGAGGACTGAAACTCTAACTTTCTATGATTTGAACCTCTGCTGTGAGCCCAGTTTTAGTTTCCGATGCTTCACTTCAGGTATACTGTATCCCTTGGACCTTCTTATTGACGATGAAACACAGAAATTGCATCCGAATTTAATACAAAAGGCACAATGCCGACTTGAGTACAAGAGGACTGAAACTCTAACTTTCTATGATTTGAACCTTCGCTGTGAGTCCAGTTTTAGTTTCCGATGCTTCACATCAGGTTTACTGTATTCCTTGGAACTTCTTATTGACGATGTAACACAGAAATTGCATCCGAATTTAATACAAAAGGCACAATGCCGACTTAAGTACAAGTGGACTGAAACTCTAACATTCTATGATTTGAACCTCTGCTGTGAGTCCAGTTTTAATTTCCGATGCTTCACTTCAGGTTTACTGTATCCCTTGGACCTTCTTATTGACGATGAAACACAGAAATTGAATCCGAATTTAATACAAAAGGCACAATGCCGACTTAAGTACAAGAGGACTGAAACTCTAACTTTCTATGATTTAAACCTCTGCTGTGGGTCCAGTTTTAGTTTCCGATGATTCACTTCATGTTTACTGTATCCCTTGGACCTTCCTATTGACGATGAAACACAGAAATTGCATTTGAATTTAATAAAAAAGGCACAATGCCAACTTACGTACAAGAGGACTGATACTCTAACTTTCTATGATTTGAACCCCTTTTGTGAGTCCAGTTTTAGTTTCCGATGCTTCACTTCAGGTTTACTGTATCCCTTGGACCTTCTTATTGACGATGAAACACAGAAATTGCATCCGAATTTAATAAAAAAGGCACAATGCCGACTTAAGTACAAGAGGACCGATGCTCTAACTTTCTATGATATGAACCCCTCCTGTGAGTCCAGTTTTAGATTCCGATGCATAACCTCTGGTTTACTGTATCCCTTGGACCTTCTTACTGACGATGAAACACAGAAATTGCATCCGAATTTAATACAAAAGGCACAATGCCGACTTGAGTAAAAAAGGACTGATACTCTAACTTTCTATGATTTGAACCTCTCCTGTGAGTCCAGTTTTAGATTCCGATGCTTCACTTCGGGTTTACTGTATCCCTTGGACCCTCTTATTGACGATGAAACACAGAAATTTCATCCGAATTTAACACAAAAGGCACAATGCCGACTTAAGTACATGAGGACTGAAAGTCTAACTTTCTATGATTTTAACCTCTGCTGTGAGACCAGTTTTAGTTTCCGATGCTTCACTTCAGGTTTACTGTATCCCTTGGACCTTCTTATTGACGATGAAACACAGAATGTGCATCCGAATTTAATACAAAAGGCACAATGCCGACTTACGTACAAGAGGACTGAAACTCTAACTTTCTATGATTTGAACCTCTGCTGTGAGTCCAGTTTTAGTTTCCGATGCTTAACTTCAGGTTTACTGTATCCCTTGGACCTTCTTATTGACGATGAAACACAGAAATTGCATCCGAATTTAATACAAAAGGCACAATGCCGACTTAAGTACAAGAGGACTGATACTCAATCTTTCGATGGTTTGAACGTCTCCTTTGAGTCCAGTTTTAGATTCCGATGCTTCACTTCAGTTTTACTGTATCCCTTGGACCCGCTTATTGACGACGAAACACAGAAATTGCATCCGAATTTAATACAAAAGGCACAATGCCGACTTAAGTACAAGAGGACTGAAACTCTAACTTTCTATGATTTGAACCTCTGCTGTGAGTCCAGTTTTAGTTTCCGATGCTTCACTTCAGGTATACTGTATCCCTTGGACCTTCTTATTGACGATGAAACATAGAAATTGCATCCGAAGTCAATACAAAAGGCACAATGCCGACTTAAGTACAAGAGGACTGATAGTCTAACATTCTATGATTTGAACCCCTCCTGTGAGTCCAGTTTTAGATTCCGATGTTTAACTTCTGGTTTACTGTATCCCTTCGACCTTCTTATTGACGATGAAACACAGAAATTGCATCCGAATTTAATAGAAAAGGCACAATGCCGACTTAAGTACAAGAGTACTGAAACTCTAACTTTCTATGATTTGAACCTCTGCTGTGAGTCCAGTTTTAGTTTCCGATGCTTCACTACAGGTTTACTGTATTCCTTGGACCTTTTTATTGACGATGAAACACAGAAATTGCATCCGAATTCAATACAAAAGGCACAATGCCGACTTAAGTACAAGAGGACTGAAACTCTAACTTTCTATGATTTGAACCTCTCCTGTGAGTCCAGTTTTAGATTCCGATGCTTCATTTCGGGTTTACTGTATCGCTTGGACCCTCGTATTGACGATGAAACACAGAAATGGCATCCGAATTTAATGCAAAAGGCACAATGCCGACTTAAGTGCAAGAGGACTGAATCTCTAACTTTCTATGATTTGAACCTGTGCTGTGAGTCCAATTTTAGTTTCCGATGCTTAACTTCAGGTTTACTGTATCCCTTGGACCTTCTTATTGACGATGAAACACAGAAATTGCATCCGAATTTAATATAAAAGGCACAATGACGACTTGAGTACAAGAGGACTGAAACTCTAACTTTCTATGATTTGAACCTCTGCTGTGAGTCGAGTTTTTGTTTCCGATGCTTCACTTCAGGTTTACTGTATTCCTTGGACCTTCTTATTGACGATGAAACACAGAAATTGCATCCGAATTTAATACAAAAGGCACAATGCCGACTTAAGTACAAGAGGACTGAAACTATAACTTTCTATGATTTGAACCTCTGCTGTGAGTCCAGTTTTAGTTTCCGATGCTTCACTTCAGGTTTACTGTATCCCTTGGACCTTCTTATTGACGATGAAACACAGAAATTGTACCCGAATTTAATACAAAAGGCACAATGCCGACTTAAGTACAAGAGGACTGAAACTCTAACTTTCTATGATTTAAACCTCTGCTGTGGGTCCAGTTTTAGTTTCCGATGCTTCACTTCATGTTTACTGTATCCCTTGGACCTTCCTATTAACGATGAAACACAGAAATTGCATCCGAATTTAATAAAAAAGGCACAATGCCGACTTAAGTACAAGAGGACTGATACTCTAACTTTCGATGATTTGAACCTCTCCTGTGAGTCCACTTTTAGATTCCGATGCTTCACTTCAGGTTTACTGTATCCCTTGGACCCTCTTATTGACGATGAAACACACAAATTGCATCCGAATTTAATACAAAAGGCACAATGCCGATTTAAGTACAAGAGGACTGAAACTGTAACTTTCTATGATTTGAACCTCTGCTGTGAGTCCAGTTTTAGTTTCCGATGCTTCACTTCAGGTATGCTGTATCCCTTGGACCTTCTTATTGACGATTAAACATAGAAATTGCATCCGAATTTAATACAAAAGGCACAATGCCGACTTAAGTACAAGAGTACTGAAACTCTAACTTTCTATGATTTGAACCTCTGCTGTGAGTCCAGTTTTAGTTTCCGATGATTCACTACAGGTTTACTGTATTCCTTGGACCTTTTTATTGACGATGAAACACAGAAATTGCATCCGAATTTAATACAAAAGGCACAATGCCGACTTAAGTGCAAGAGGACTGAATCTCTAACCTTCTATGATTTGAACCTCTGCTGTGAGTCCAGATTTAGTTTCCGATGCTTCACTTAAGGTTTGCTGTATCCCTTGGACCTTCTTATTGACGATGAAACACAGAAATTGCATTCGAATTTGATACAAAAGGCACAATGCCAACTTACGTACAAGAGGACTGAAACTCTAACTTTCTATGATTTGAACCTCTGCTGTGAGTCCAGTTTTAGTTTCCGATGCTTCACTTCAGGTTTACTGTAACCCTGGGACCTTCTTATTGACGATGAAAGACAGAAATTGCATCTGACTTTAATAAAAAAGGCACAATGCCGACTTAAGTACAAGAGGACAGATACTCTAACTTTCTATGATTTGAACCCCTCCTGTGAGTCCAGCTTTAGTTTCCGATGCTTCACTTAAGGTTTGCTGTATCCCTTGGACCTTCTTATTGACGATGAAACACAGAAATTGCATTCGAATTTAATACAAAAGGCACAATGCCAACTTACGTACAAGAGGACTGAAACTCTAACTTTCTATGATTTGAACCTCTGCTGTGAGTCCAGTTTTAGTTTCCGATGCTTCACTTCAGGTTTAGTGTAACCCTGGGACCTTCTTATTGACGATGAAAGACAGAAATTGCATCTGACTTTAATAAAAAAAGGCACAATACCGACTTAAGTACAAGAGGACTGATACTCTAACTTTCTATGATTTGAACCTCTCCTGTGAGTCCAGTTTTAGATTCCGATGCTTCACTTCGGGTTTACTGTATCCCTTGGAGTCTCTTATTGACGATGAAACACAGAAATTGCATCCGAATTTAATGCAAAAGGCACAATGCCGACATAAGTACATGAGGACTGAAACTCTAACTTTCTATGATTTGAACCTCTGCTGTGAGTCCAGTCTTAGTTTCCGATGCTTCACTTCAGGTTTACTGTATCCCTTGGACCTTCTTATTGACGATGAAACACAGACTGTGCATCCGAATTTAATACAAAAGGCACAATGCCGACTTACGTACAGGAGGACTGAAACTCTAACTTTCTATGAATAGAACCTCTGCTGTGAGTCCAGTTTTAGTTTCCGATGCTTAACTTCAGGTTTACTGTATCCCTTGGACCTCCTTATTGACGATGAAACACTGAAATTGCATCCGATTTTAATACAAAGGCACAATGCCGACTTATGTACAAGAAGACTGAAACTCTAACTTTCTATGATTTGAAGCTCTGCTGTGAGTCCAGTTTTAGTTTCCGATGCTTCTTTTCAGGTTTACTGTATCCCTTGCACCTTCTTATTGACGATGAAACACAGAAATTGCATCCGAATTCAATACAAAAGGCACAATGCCGACATATGTACAAGAGGACTGAAACTCAAACTTTCTATGATTTGAACCTCTCCTGTGAGTCCAGTTAT